>NW_026699635.1:0-228957 GCF_030435755.1 Ochotona princeps
TTGCCACCAACTCCACATTCACAGACAACTTCAGCGCCAAAGCCGTTTTCAGGTAGCCCTCAATGCAAAGGCTCCAGGCACAAATATTGGTGTGAGAGCTAATTCAATCAAGGAAACACTGCATGTTGGTGAAGCGCATATTGAAGAAGAATCAGCTGAGTGGTTCTTGTGGGAGAACAACTCCATTTGGCTCACTAACTTCACACACCATCAGGCTTCCAAGCAGCTCTCAAGGAAACTCAGTTTTCACACTCTAGGCTTAATGCCCTTTGAGTGCATTATGTAGGAAAGTACCTGGTAGAGCATCCCACACAAACCAATGCTCCACATGCGGGTTTCACATGCCACCAACTCCACATTCACAGACAACTTCAGCGCCAAAGCCATATTCAGATAGCCCTCAATGCAAAGGCTCTAGGCGCAAATATTGGTGTGAGAGCTAATTCAATCAAGGAAACACTGCATGTTGGTGAAGCGCATATTGAAGAAGAATCAGCCGAGTGGTTCTTGTGGGAGAACAACTCCATTTGGCTCACTAACTTCACACACCATCAGGCTTCCAGCAGCTCTCAAGGAAACTCAGTTTTCACACTCTAGGCTTAATGCCCTTTGAGTGCATTATGTAGGAAAGTACCTGGTAGAGCATCCCACACAAACCAATGCTCCACATGCGGGTTTCACATGCCACCAACTCCACATTCACAGACAACTTCAGCGCCAAAGCCATTTTCAGATAGCCCTCAATGCAAAGGCTCTAGCGCAAATATTGGTGTGAGAGCTAATTCAATCAAGGAAACACTGCATGTTGGTGAAGGGCATATTGAAGAAGAATCAGCCTAGTGGTTCTTGTGGGAGAACCACTCCATTTGGCTCACTAACTTCACACACCACCAGGCTCCCAAGCAGCTCTCAAGGAAACTCAGTTTTCACACTCTATGCTTAGTGCCCTTTGAGTGCATTATCTAGGAATGAAACTGGTAGAGCATCCCACACAAACGAATGCTCCACATGCGGGTTTCACATGCCACCAACTCCACATTCACAGGCAACTTCAGCGCCACAGCCGTTTTCAGATAGCCCTCAATGCAAAGGCTCTAGACGCAAATATTGGTGTGAGAGCTAATTCAATCAAGGAAACATTGCATGTTGTTGAAGGGCATATTGAAGAAGAATCAGCCGAGTGGTTCTTGTGGGAGAACAACTGCATTTGGCTGACTAACTTCACACACCATCAGGCTTCCAAGCAGCTCTCAAGGAAACTCAGTTTTCACACTCTATGCTTAGTTCCCTTTGAGTGCATTATCTAGGAATGAACCTGGTAGAGCATCCCACACAAACGAATGCTCCACATGCGGGTTTCACAAGCCACCAACTCCACATTCACAGGCAACTTCAGCGCCACAGCCGTTTTCAGATAGCCCTCAATGCAAAGGCTCTAGACGCAAATATTGGTGTGAGAGCTAATTCAATCAAGGAAACACTGCATGTTGGTGAAGGGAATATTGAAGAAGAATCAGCCGAGTGGTTCTTGTGGGAGAACAACTCCATTTGGCTCACTAACTTCACACACCATCAGGCTTCCAAGCAGCTCTCAAGGAAACTCAGTTTTCACACTCTATGCTTAGTGCCCTTTGAGTGCCTAGGACTGAAATGAAGCTTGTGAGCACCCCACACAAACGAATGCTCCACATGCGGGTTTCACATGCCACCAACTCCACATTCACAGGCAACTTCAGCGCCACAGCCGTTTTCAGATAGCCCTCAATGCAAAGGCTCTAGACGCAAATATTGGTGTGAGAGCTAATTCAATCAAGGAAACACTGCATGTTGGGGAAGGGCATATTGAAGAAGAATCAGCCGAGTGGTTCTTGTGGGAGAACAACTGCATTTGGCTGACTAACTTCACACACCATCAGGCTTCCAAGCAGCTCTCAAGGAAACTCAGTTTTCACACTCTATGCTTAGTGCCCTTTGAGTGCATTATCTAGGAATGAAACTGGTAGAGCATCAAACACAAACGAATGCTCCACATGCGGGTTTCACATGCCACCAACTCCACATTCACAGGCAACTTCAGCGCCACAGCCGTTTTCAGATAGCCCTCAATGCAAAGGCTCTACACGCAAATATTGGTGTGAGAGCTAATTCAATCAAGGAAACACTGCATGTTAGGGAAGGGCATATTGAAGAAGAATCAGCCGAATGGTTCTTGTGGGAGAACAACTCCATTTGGCTCACTAACTTCACACACCATCAGGCTTCCAAGCAGCTCTCAAGGAAACTCAGTTTTCACACTCTATGCTTAGTGCCCTTTGAGTGCATTATCTAGGAATGAACCTGGTAGAGCATCAAACACAAACGAATGCTCCACATGCGGGTTTCACATGCCACCAACTCCACATTCACAGGCAACTTCAGCGCCACAGCCGTTTTCAGATAGCCCTCAATGCAAAGGCTCTAGACGCAAATATTGGTATGAGAGCTAATTCAATCAAGGAAACACTGCATGTTGGGGAAGGGCATATTGAAGTATAATCAGCCGAGTGGTTCTTGTGGGAGAACAACTCCATTTGGCTCACTAACTTCACACACCATCAGGCTTCCAAGCAGCTCTCAAGGAAACTCAGTTTTCACACTCTATGCTCAGTGCCCTTTGAGTGCACTATCTAGGAATGAACCTGGCAGAGCATCAAACACAAACGAATACTCCACATGCGGGTTTCACATGCCACCAACTCCACATTCACAGGCAACTTCAGCGCCACAGCCGTTTTCAGATAGCCCTCAATGCAAAGGCTCTAGACGCAAATATTGGTGTGAGAGCTAATTCAATCAAGGAAACACTGCATGTTGGTGAAGGGAATATTGAAGAAGAATCAGCCGAGTGGTTCTTGTGGGAGAACAACTCCATTTGGCTCACTAACTTCACACACCATCAGGCTTCCAAGCAGCTCTCAAGGAAACTCAGTTTTCACACTCTATGCTTAGTGCCCTTTGAGTGCCTAGGACTGAAATGAAGCTTGTGAGCACCCCACACAAACGAATGCTCCACATGCGGGTTTCACATGCCACCAACTCCACATTCACAGGCAACTTCAGCGCCACAGCCGTTTTCAAATAGCCCTCAATGCAAAGGCTCTACACGCAAATATTGGTGTGAGAGCTAATTCAATCAAGGAAACACTGCATGTTAGGGGAAGGGCATATTGAAGAAGAATCAGCCGAGTGGTTCTTGTGGGAGAACAACTGCATTTGGCTGACTAACTTCACACACCATCAGGCTTCCAAGCAGCTCTCAAGGAAACTCAGTTTTCACACTCTATGCTTAGTGCCCTTTGAGTGCATTATCTAGGAATGAAACTGGTAGAGCATCAAACACAAACGAATGCTCCACATGCGGGTTTCACATGCCACCAACTCCACATTCACAGGCAACTTCAGCGCCACAGCCGTTTTCAGATAGCCCTCAATGCAAAGGCTCTACACGCAAATATTGGTGTGAGAGCTAATTCAATCAAGGAAACACTGCATGTTAGGGAAGGGCATATTGAAGAAGAATCAGCCGAGTGGTTCTTGTGGGAGAACAACTCCATTTGGCTCACTAACTTCACACACCATCAGGCTTCCAAGCAGCTCTCAAGGAAACTCAGTTTTCACACTCTATGCTTAGTGCCCTTTGAGTGCATTATCTAGGAATGAACCTGGTAGAGCATCAAACACAAACGAATGCTCCACATGCGGGTTTCACATGCCACCAACTCCACATTCACAGGCAACTTCAGCGCCACAGCCGTTTTCAGATAGCCCTCAATGCAAAGGCTCTAGACGCAAATATTGGTATGAGAGCTAATTCAATCAAGGAAACACTGCATGTTGGGGAAGGGCATATTGAAGAATAATCAGCCGAGTGGTTCTTGTGGGAGAACAACTCCATTTGGCTCACTAACTTCACACACCATCAGGCTTCCAAGCAGCTCTCAAGGAAACTCAGTTTTCACACTCTATGCTCAGTGCCCTTTGAGTGCACTATCTAGGAATGAACCTGGCAGAGCATCAAACACAAACGAATACTCCACATGCGGGTTTCACATGCCACCAACTCCACATTCACAGGCAACTTCAGCGCCACAGCCGTTTTCAGATAGCCCTCAATGCAAAGGCTCTAGACGCAAATATTGGTGTGAGAGCTAATTCAATCAAGGAAACACTGCATGTTGGGGAAGGGCATATTGAAGAAGAATCAGCCGAGTGGTTCTTGTGGGAGAACAACTCCATTTGGCTCACTAACTTCACACACCATCAGGCTTCCAAGCAGCTCTCAAGGAAACTCAGTTTTCACACTCTATGCTTAGTGCCCTTTGAGTGCCTAGGACTGAAATGAAGCTTGGTGAGCATCCCACACAAACGAATGCTCCACATGCGGGTTTCACATGCCATCAACTCCACATTCACAGGCAACTTCAGCGCCACAGCCGTTTTCAGATAGCCCTCAATGCAAAGGCTCTAGACGCAAATATTGGTGTGAGAGCTAATTCAATCAAGGAAACACTGCATGTTGGGGAAGGGCATATTGAAGAAGAATCAGCCGAGTGGTTCTTGTGGGAGAACCACTCCATTTGGCTCACTAACTTCACACACCACCAGGCTCCCAAGCAGCTCTCAAGGAAACTCAGTTTTCACACTCTATGCTTAGTGCCCTTTGAGTGCATTATCTAGGAATGAAACTGGTAGAGCATCAAACACAAACGAATGCTCCACATGCGGGTTTCACATGCCACCAACTCCACATTCACAGGCAACTTCAGCGCCACAGCCGTTTTCAGATAGCCCTCAATGCAAAGGCTCTAGACGCAAATATTGGTATGAGAGCTAATTCAATCAAGGAAACACTGCATGTTGGGGAAGGGCATATTGAAGAATAATCAGCCGAGTGGTTCTTGTGGGAGAACAACTCCATTTGGCTCACTAACTTCACACACCATCAGGCTTCCAAGCAGCTCTCAAGGAAACTCAGTTTTCACACTCTATGCTCAGTGCCCTTTGAGTGCACTATCTAGGAATGAACCGGGCAGAGCATCAAACACAAACGAATACTCAACATGCGGGTTTCACATGCCACCAACTCCACATTCACAGGCAACTTCAGCGCCACAGCCGTTTTCAGATAGCCCTCAATGCAAAGGCTCTAGACGCAAATATTGGTGTGAGAGCTAATTCAATCAAGGAAACACTGCATGTTGGGGAAGGGCATATTGAAGAAGAATCAGCCAAGTGGTTCTTGTGGGAGAACAACTCCATTTGGCTCACTAACTTCACACACCATCAGGCTTCCAAGCAGCTCTCAAGGAAACTCAGTTTTCACACTCTATGCTTAGTGCACTTTGAGTGCCTAGGACTGAAATGAAGCTTGGTGAGCATCCCACACAAACGAATGCTCCACATGCGGGTTTCACATGCCATCAACTCCACATTCACAGGCAACTTCAGCGCCACAGCCGTTTTCAGATAGCCCTCAATGCAAAGGCTCTAGACGCAAATATTGGTGTGAGAGCTAATTCAATCAAGGAAACACTGCATGTTGGTGAAGGGCATATTGAAGAAGAATCAGCCGAGTGGTTCTTGTGGGAGAACCACTCCATTTGGCTCACTAACTTCACACACCACCAGGCTCCCAAGCAGCTCTCAAGGAAACTCAGTTTTCACACTCTATGCTTAGTACACTTTGAGTGCATTATCTAGGAATGAAACTGGTAGAGCATCCCACACAAACGAATGCTCCACATGCGGGTTTCACATGCCACCAACTCCACATTCACAGGCAACTTCAGCGCCACAGCCGTTTTCAGATAGCCCTCAATGCAAAGGCTCTAGACGCAAATATTGGTGTGAGAGCTAATTCAATCAAGGAAACATTGCATGTTGTTGAAGGGCATATTGAACAAGAATCAGCCGAGTGGTTCTTGTGGGAGAACAACTGCATTTGGCTGACTAACTTCACACACCATCAGGCTTCCAAGCAGCTCTCAAGGAAACTCAGTTTTCACACTCTATGCTTAGTTCCCTTTGAGTGCATTATCTAGGAATGAACCTGGTAGAGCATCCCACACAAACGAATGCTCCACATGCGGGTTTCACATGCCACCAACTCCACATTCACAGGCAACTTCAGCGCCACAGCCGTTTTCAGATAGCCCTCAATGCAAAGGCTCTAGACGCAAATATTGGTGTGAGAGCTAATTCAATCAAGGAAACACTGCATGTTGGGGAAGGGCATATTGAAGAAGAATCAGCCGAGTGGTTCTTGTGGGAGAACAACTCCATTTGGCTCACTAACTTCACACACCATCAGGCTTCCAAGCAGCTCTCAAGGAAACTCAGTTTTCACACTCTATGCTTAGTGCCCTTTGAGTGCCTAGGACTGAAATGAAGCTTGTGAGCATCCCACACAAACGAATGCTCCACATGCGGGTTTCACATGCCACCAACTCCACATTCACAGGCAACTTCAGCGCCACAGCCGTTTTCAGATAGCCCTCAATGCAAAGGCTCTACACGCAAATATTGGTGTGAGAGCTAATTCAATCAAGGAAACACTGCATGTTAGGGGAAGGGCATATTGAAGAAGAATCAGCCGAGTGGTTCTTGTGGGAGAACAACTCCATTTGGCTCACTAACTTCACACACCATCAGGCTTCCAAGCAGCTCTCAAGGAAACTCAGTTTTCACACTCTATGCTTAGTGCCCTTTGAGTGCATTATCTAGGAATGAAACTGGTAGAGCATCAAACACAAACGAATGCTCCACATGCGGGTTTCACATGCCACCAACTCCACATTCACAGGCAACTTCAGCGCCACAGCCGTTTTCAGATAGCCCTCAATGCAAAGGCACTACACGCAAATATTGGTGTGAGAGCTAATTCAATCAAGGAAACACTGAATGTTAGGGAAGGGCATATTGAAGAAGAATCAGACGAGTGGTTCTTGCGGGAGAACAACTCCATTTGGCTCACTAACTTCACACACCATCAGGCTTCCAAGCAGCTCTCAAGGAAACTCAGTTTTCACACTCTATGCTTAGTGCCCTTTGAGTGCATTATCTAGGAATGAAACTGGTAGAGCATCAAACACAAACGAATGCTCCACATGCGGGTTTCACATGCCACCAACTCCACATTCACAGGCAACTTCAGCGCCACAGCCGTTTTCAGATAGCCCTCAATGCAAAGGCTCTACACGCAAATATTGGTATGAGAGCTAATTCAATCAAGGAAACACTGCATGTTGGGGAAGGGCATATTGAAGAATAATCAGCCGAGTGGTTCTTGTGGGAGAACAACTCCATTTGGCTCACTAACTTCACACACCATCAGGCTTCCAAGCAGCTCTCAAGGAAACTCAGTTTTCACACTCTATGCTCAGTGCCCTTTGAGTGCACTATCTAGGAATGAACCTGGCAGAGCATCAAACACAAACGAATACTCCACATGCGGGTTTCACATGCCACCAACTCCCTACCCCACATTCACAGGCAACTTCAGCGCCACAGCCGTTTTCAGATAGCCCTCAATGCAAAGGCTCTACACGCAAATATTGGTGTGAGCGCTAATTCAATCAAGGAAACACTGCATGTTGGGGAAGGGCATATTGAAGAAGAATCAGCCGAGTGGTTCTTGTGGGAGAACAACTCCATTTGGCTCACTAACTTCACACACCATCAGGCTTCCAAGCAGCTCTCAAGGAAACTCAGTTTTCACACTCTATGCTTAGTGCACTTTGAGTGCCTAGGACTGAAATGAAGCTTGGTGAGCATCCCACACAAACGAATGCTCCACATGCGGGTTTCACATGCCACCAACTCCACATTCACAGGCAACTTCAGCGCCACAGCCGTTTTCAGATAGCCCTCAATGCAAAGGCTCTAGACGCAAATATTGGTGTGAGAGCTAATTCAATCAAGGAAACACTGCATGTTGGTGAAGGGCATATTGAACAAGAATCAGCCGAGTGGTTCTTGTGGGAGAACAACTCCATTTGGCTCACTAACTTCACACACCATCAGGCTTCCAAGCAGCTCTCAAGGAAACTCAGTTTTCACACTCTATGCTTAGTGCCCTTTGAGTGCCTAGGACTGAAATGAAGCTTGGTGAGCATCCCACACAAACGAATGCTCCACATGCGGGTTTCACATGCCACCAACTCCACATTCACAGGCAACTTCAGCGCCACAGCCGTTTTCAGATAGCCCTCAATGCAAAGGCTCTAGACACAAATATTGGTGTGAGAGCTAATTCAATCAAGGAAACACTGCATGTTGGGGAAGGGCATATTGAACAAGAATCAGCCGAGTGGTTCTTGTGGGAGAACAACTCCATTTGGCTCACTAACTTCACACACCATCAGGCTTCCAAGCAGCTCTCAAGGAAACTCAGTTTTCACACTCTATGCTTAGTGCCCTTTGAGTGCCTAGGACTGAAATGAAGCTTGGTGAGCATCCCACACAAACGAATGCTCCACATGCGGGTTTCACATGCCACCAACTCCACATTCACAGGCAACTTCAGCGCCACAGCCGTTTTCAGATAGCCCTCAATGCAAAGGCTCTAGACACAAATATTGGTGTGAGAGCTAATTCAATCAAGGAAACACTGCATGTTGGGGAAGGGCATATTGAACAAGAATCAGCCGAGTGGTTCTTGTGGGAGAACAACTCCATTTGGCTCACTAACTTCACACACCATCAGGCTTCCAAGCAGCTCTCAAGGAAACTCAGTTCTCACACTCTGTACTTAGTGCCCTTTGAGTGCATTATCTAGGAATGAACCTGGTAGAGCATCCCACACAAACGAATGCTCCACATGCGGGTTTCACATGCCACCAACTCCACATTCACAGGCAACTTCAGCGCCACAGCCGTTTTCAGATAGCCCTCAATGCAAAGGCTCTAGACGCAAATATTGGTGTGAGAGCTAATTCAATCAAGGAAACACTGCATGTTGTTGAAGGGCATATTGAAGAAGAATCAGACGAGTGGTTCTTGTGGGAGAACAACTCCATTTGGCTCACTAACTTCACACACCATCAGGCTTCCAAGCAGCTCTCAAGGAAACTCAGTTTTCACACTCTATGCTTAGTTCCCTTTGAGTGCATTATCTAGGAATGAAACTGGTAGAGCATCAAACACAAACGAATGCTCCACATGCGGGTTTCACATGCCACCAACTCCACATTCACAGGCAACTTCAGCGCCACAGCCGTTTTCAGATAGCCCTCAATGCAAAGGCTCTAGACGCAAATATTGGTGTGAGAGCTAATTCAATCAAGGAAACACTGCATGTTGGTGAAGGGCATACTGAACAAAAATCAGCCGAGTGGTTCTTGTGGGAGAACAACTCCATTTGGCTCACTAACTTCACACACCATCAGGCTTCCAAGCAGCTCTCAAGGAAACTCAGTTTTCACACTCTATGCTTAGTGCCCTTTGAGTGCCTAGGACTGAAATGAAGCTTGGTGAGCATCCCACACAAACGAATGCTCCACATGCGGGTTTCACATGCCACCAACTCCACATTCACAGGCAACTTCAGCGCCACAGCCGTTTTCAGATAGCCCTCAATGCAAAGGCTCTAGACACAAATATTGGTGTGAGAGCTAATTCAATCAAGGAAACACTGCATGTTGGGGAAGGGCATATTGAAGAAGAATCAGCCGAGTGGTTCTTGTGGGAGAACCACTCCATTTGGCTCACTAACTTCACACACCACCAGGCTCCCAAGCAGCTCTCAAGGAAACTCAGTTTTCACACTCTATGCTTAGTACACTTTGAGTGCATTATCTAGGAATGAAACTGGTAGAGCATCCCACACAAACGAATGCTCCACATGCGGGTTTCACATGCCACCAACTCCACATTCACAGGCAACTTCAGCGCCACAGCCGTTTTCAGATAGCCCTCAATGCAAAGGCTCTAGACGCAAATATTGGTGTGAGAGCTAATTCAATCAAGGAAACATTGCATGTTGTTGAAGGGCATATTGAACAAGAATCAGCCGAGTGGTTCTTGTGGGAGAACAACTGCATTTGGCTGACTAACTTCACACACCATCAGGCTTCCAATCAGCTCTCAAGGAAACTCAGTTTTCACACTCTATGCTTAGTTCCCTTTGAGTGCATTATCTAGGAATGAACCTGGTAGAGCATCCCACACAAACGAATGCTCCACATGCGGGTTTCACATGCCACCAACTCCACATTCACAGGCAACTTCAGCGCCACAGCCGTTTTCAGATAGCCCTCAATGCAAAGGCTCTAGACGCAAATATTGGTGTGAGAGCTAATTCAATCAAGGAAACACTGCATGTTGGGGAAGGGCATATTGAAGAAGAATCAGCCGAGTGGTTCTTGTGGGAGAACAACTCCATTTGGCTCACTAACTTCACACACCATCAGGCTTCCAAGCAGCTCTCAAGGAAACTCAGTTTTCACACTCTATGCTTAGTGCCCTTTGAGTGCCTAGGACTGAAATGAAGCTTGTGAGCATCCCACACAAACGAATGCTCCACATGCGGGTTTCACATGCCACCAACTCCACATTCACAGGCAACTTCAGCGCCACAGCCGTTTTCAGATAGCCCTCAATGCAAAGGCTCTACACGCAAATATTGGTGTGAGAGCTAATTCAATCAAGGAAACACTGCATGTTAGGGGAAGGGCATATTGAAGAAGAATCAGCCGAGTGGTTCTTGTGGGAGAACAACTCCATTTGGCTCACTAACTTCACACACCATCAGGCTTCCAAGCAGCTCTCAAGGAAACTCAGTTTTCACACTCTATGCTTAGTGCCCTTTGAGTGCATTATCTAGGAATGAAACTGGTAGAGCATCAAACACAAACGAATGCTCCACATGCGGGTTTCACATGCCACCAACTCCACATTCACAGGCAACTTCAGCGCCACAGCCGTTTTCAGATAGCCCTCAATGCAAAGGCACTACACGCAAATATTGGTGTGAGAGCTAATTCAATCAAGGAAACACTGCATGTTAGGGAAGGGCATATTGAAGAAGAATCAGACGAGTGGTTCTTGCGGGAGAACAACTCCATTTGGCTCACTAACTTCACACACCATCAGGCTTCCAAGCAGCTCTCAAGGAAACTCAGTTTTCACACTCTATGCTTAGTGCCCTTTGAGTGCATTATCTAGGAATGAACCTGGTAGAGCATCAAACACAAACGAATGCTCCACATGCGGGTTTCACATGCCACCAACTCCACATTCACAGGCAACTTCAGCGCCACAGCCGTTTTCAGATAGCCCTCAATGCAAAGGCTCTAGACGCAAATATTGGTATGAGAGCTAATTCAATCAAGGAAACACTGCATGTTGGGGAAGGGCATATTGAAGAATAATCAGCCGAGTGGTTCTTGTGGGAGAACAACTCCATTTGGCTCACTAACTTCACACACCATCAGGCTTCCAAGCAGCTCTCAAGGAAACTCAGTTTTCACACTCTATGCTCAGTGCCCTTTGAGTGCACTATCTAGGAATGAACCTGGCAGAGCATCAAACACAAACGAATACTCCACATGCGGGTTTCACATGCCACCAACTCCACATTCACAGGCAACTTCAGCGCCACAGCCGTTTTCAGATAGCCCTCAATGCAAAGGCTCTACACGCAAATATTGGTGTGAGCGCTAATTCAATCAAGGAAACACTGCATGTTGGGGAAGGGCATATTGAAGAAGAATCAGCCGAGTGGTTCTTGTGGGAGAACAACTCCATTTGGCTCACTAACTTCACACACCATCAGGCTTCCAAGCAGCTCTCAAGGAAACTCAGTTTTCACACTCTATGCTTAGTGCCCTTTGAGTGCCTAGGACTGAAAGGAAGCTTGGTGAGCATCCCACACAAACGAATGCTCCACATGCGGGTTTCACATGCCACCAACTCCACATTCACAGGCAACTTCAGCGCCACAGCCGTTTTCAGATAGCCCTCAATGCAAAGGCTCTAGACGCAAATATTGGTGTGAGAGCTAATTCAATCAAGGAAACACTGCATGTTGGTGAAGGGCATATTGAACAAGAATCAGCCGAGTGGTTCTTGTGGGAGAACAACTCCATTTGGCTCACTAACTTCACACACCATCAGGCTTCCAAGCAGCTCTCAAGGAAACTCAGTTTTCACACTCTATGCTTAGTGCCCTTTGAGTGCATTATCTAGGAATGAACCTGGTAGAGCATCAAACACAAACGAATGCTCCACATGCGGGTTTCACATGCCACCAACTCCACATTCACAGGCAACTTCAGCGCCACAGCCGTTTTCAGATAGCCCTCAATGCAAAGGCTCTAGACGCAAATATTGGTATGAGAGCTAATTCAATCAAGGAAACACTGCATGTTGGGGAAGGGCATATTGAAGAATAATCAGCCGAGTGGTTCTTGTGGGAGAACAACTCCATTTGGCTCACTAACTTCACACACCATCAGGCTTCCAAGCAGCTCTCAAGGAAACTCAGTTTTCACACTCTATGCTCAGTGCCCTTTGAGTGCACTATCTAGGAATGAACCTGGCAGAGCATCAAACACAAACGAATACTCCACATGCGGGTTTCACATGCCACCAACTCCACATTCACAGGCAACTTCAGCGCCACAGCCGTTTTCAGATAGCCCTCAATGCAAAGGCTCTAGACGCAAATATTGGTGTGAGAGCTAATTCAATCAAGGAAACACTGCATGTTGGGGAAGGGCATATTGAAGAAGAATCAGCCGAGTGGTTCTTGTGGGAGAACAACTCCATTTGGCTCACTAACTTCACACACCATCAGGCTTCCAAGCAGCTCTCAAGGAAACTCAGTTTTCACACTCTATGCTTAGTGCCCTTTGAGTGCCTAGGACTGAAATGAAGCTTGGTGAGCATCCCACACAAACGAATGCTCCACATGCGGGTTTCACATGCCATCAACTCCACATTCACAGGCAACTTCAGCGCCACAGCCGTTTTCAGATAGCCCTCAATGCAAAGGCTCTAGACGCAAATATTGGTGTGAGAGCTAATTCAATCAAGGAAACACTGCATGTTGGGGAAGGGCATATTGAAGAAGAATCAGCCGAGTGGTTCTTGTGGGAGAACCACTCCATTTGGCTCACTAACTTCACACACCACCAGGCTCCCAAGCAGCTCTCAAGGAAACTCAGTTTTCACACTCTATGCTTAGTGCCCTTTGAGTGCATTATCTAGGAATGAAACTGGTAGAGCATCAAACACAAACGAATGCTCCACATGCGGGTTTCACATGCCACCAACTCCACATTCACAGGCAACTTCAGCGCCACAGCCGTTTTCAGATAGCCCTCAATGCAAAGGCTCTAGACGCAAATATTGGTATGAGAGCTAATTCAATCAAGGAAACACTGCATGTTGGGGAAGGGCATATTGAAGAATAATCAGCCGAGTGGTTCTTGTGGGAGAACAACTCCATTTGGCTCACTAACTTCACACACCATCAGGCTTCCAAGCAGCTCTCAAGGAAACTCAGTTTTCACACTCTATGCTCAGTGCCCTTTGAGTGCACTATCTAGGAATGAACCGGGCAGAGCATCAAACACAAACGAATACTCAACATGCGGGTTTCACATGCCACCAACTCCACATTCACAGGCAACTTCAGCGCCACAGCCGTTTTCAGATAGCCCTCAATGCAAAGGCTCTAGACGCAAATATTGGTGTGAGAGCTAATTCAATCAAGGAAACACTGCATGTTGGGGAAGGGCATATTGAAGAAGAATCAGCCAAGTGGTTCTTGTGGGAGAACAACTCCATTTGGCTCACTAACTTCACACACCATCAGGCTTCCAAGCAGCTCTCAAGGAAACTCAGTTTTCACACTCTATGCTTAGTGCACTTTGAGTGCCTAGGACTGAAATGAAGCTTGGTGAGCATCCCACACAAACGAATGCTCCACATGCGGGTTTCACATGCCATCAACTCCACATTCACAGGCAACTTCAGCGCCACAGCCGTTTTCAGATAGCCCTCAATGCAAAGGCTCTAGACGCAAATATTGGTGTGAGAGCTAATTCAATCAAGGAAACACTGCATGTTGGTGAAGGGCATATTGAAGAAGAATCAGCCGAGTGGTTCTTGTGGGAGAACCACTCCATTTGGCTCACTAACTTCACACACCACCAGGCTCCCAAGCAGCTCTCAAGGAAACTCAGTTTTCACACTCTATGCTTAGTACCCTTTGAGTGCATTATCTAGGAATGAAACTGGTAGAGCATCCCACACAAACGAATGCTCCACATGCGGGTTTCACATGCCACCAACTCCACATTCACAGGCAACTTCAGCGCCACAGCCGTTTTCAGATAGCCCTCAATGCAAAGGCTCTAGACGCAAATATTGGTGTGAGAGCTAATTCAATCAAGGAAACATTGCATGTTGTTGAAGGGCATATTGAACAAGAATCAGCCGAGTGGTTCTTGTGGGAGAACAACTGCATTTGGCTGACTAACTTCACACACCATCAGGCTTCCAAGCAGCTCTCAAGGAAACTCAGTTTTCACACTCTATGCTTAGTTCCCTTTGAGTGCATTATCTAGGAATGAACCTGGTAGAGCATCCCACACAAACGAATGCTCCACATGCGGGTTTCACATGCCACCAACTCCACATTCACAGGCAACTTCAGCGCCACAGCCGTTTTCAGATAGCCCTCAATGCAAAGGCTCTAGACGCAAATATTGGTGTGAGAGCTAATTCAATCAAGGAAACACTGCATGTTGGGGAAGGGCATATTGAAGAAGAATCAGCCGAGTGGTTCTTGTGGGAGAACAACTCCATTTGGCTCACTAACTTCACACACCATCAGGCTTCCAAGCAGCTCTCAAGGAAACTCAGTTTTCACACTCTATGCTTAGTGCCCTTTGAGTGCCTAGGACTGAAATGAAGCTTGTGAGCATCCCACACAAACGAATGCTCCACATGCGGGTTTCACATGCCACCAACTCCACATTCACAGGCAACTTCAGCGCCACAGCCGTTTTCAGATAGCCCTCAATGCAAAGGCTCTACACGCAAATATTGGTGTGAGAGCTAATTCAATCAAGGAAACACTGCATGTTAGGGGAAGGGCATATTGAAGAAGAATCAGCCGAGTGGTTCTTGTGGGAGAACAACTCCATTTGGCTCACTAACTTCACACACCATCAGGCTTCCAAGCAGCTCTCAAGGAAACTCAGTTTTCACACTCTATGCTTAGTGCCCTTTGAGTGCATTATCTAGGAATGAAACTGGTAGAGCATCAAACACAAACGAATGCTCCACATGCGGGTTTCACATGCCACCAACTCCACATTCACAGGCAACTTCAGCGCCACAGCCGTTTTCAGATAGCCCTCAATGCAAAGGCACTACACGCAAATATTGGTGTGAGAGCTAATTCAATCAAGGAAACACTGAATGTTAGGGAAGGGCATATTGAAGAAGAATCAGCCGAGTGGTTCTTGTGGGAGAACAACTCCATTTGGCTCACTAACTTCACACACCATCAGGCTTCCAAGCAGCTCTCAAGGAAACTCAGTTTTCACACTCTATGCTCAGTGCCCTTTGAGTGCACTATCTAGGAATGAACCTGGCAGAGCATCAAACACAAACGAATACTCCACATGCGGGTTTCACATGCCACCAACTCCACATTCACAGGCAACTTCAGCGCCACAGCCGTTTTCAGATAGCCCTCAATGCAAAGGCTCTAGACGCAAATATTGGTGTGAGCGCTAATTCAATCAAGGAAACACTGCATGTTGGGGAAGGGCATATTGAAGAAGAATCAGCCGAGTGGTTCTTGTGGGAGAACAACTCCATTTGGCTCACTAACTTCACACACCATCAGGCTTCCAAGCAGCTCTCAAGGAAACTCAGTTTTCACACTCTATGCTTAGTGCCCTTTGAGTGATTAGGACTGAAATGAAGCTTGTGAGCACCCCACACAAACGAATGCTCCACATGCGGGTTTCACATGCCACCAACTCCACATTCACAGGCAACTTCAGCGCCACAGCCGTTTTCAGATAGCCCTCAATGCAAAGGCACTACACGCAAATATTGGTGTGAGAGCTAATTCAATCAAGGAAACACTGCATGTTAGGGAAGGGCATATTGAAGAAGAATCAGACGAGTGGTTCTTGCGGGAGAACAACTCCATTTGGCTCACTAACTTCACACACCATCAGGCTTCCAAGCAGCTCTCAAGGAAACTCAGTTTTCACACTCTATGCTTAGTGCCCTTTGAGTGATTAGGACTGAAATGAAGCTTGTGAGCACCCCACACAAACGAATGCTCCACATGCGGGTTTCACATGCCACCAACTCCACATTCACAGGCAACTTCAGCGCCACAGCCGTTTTCAGATAGCCCTCAATGCAAAGGCTCTACACGCAAATATTGGTGTGAGAGCTAATTCAATCAAGGAAACACTGCATGTTAGGGGAAGGGCATATTGAAGAAGAATCAGCCGAGTGGTTCTTGTGGGAGAACAACTCCATTTGGCTCACTAACTTCACACACCATCAGGCTTCCAAGCAGCTCTCAAGGAAACTCAGTTTTCACACTCTATGCTTAGTGCCCTTTGAGTGCATTATCTAGGAATGAAACTGGTAGAGCATCAAACACAAACGAATGCTCCACATGCGGGTTTCACATGCCACCAACTCCACATTCACAGGCAACTTCAGCGCCACAGCCGTTTTCAGATAGCCCTCAATGCAAAGGCACTACACGCAAATATTGGTGTGAGAGCTAATTCAATCAAGGAAACACTGCATGTTAGGGAAGGGCATATTGAAGAAGAATCAGACGAGTGGTTCTTGCGGGAGAACAACTCCATTTGGCTCACTAACTTCACACACCATCAGGCTTCCAAGCAGCTCTCAAGGAAACTCAGTTTTCACACTCTATGCTTAGTGCCCTTTGAGTGCATTATCTAGGAATGAACCTGGTAGAGCATCAAACACAAACGAATGCTCCACATGCGGGTTTCACATGCCACCAACTCCACATTCACAGGCAACTTCAGCGCCACAGCCGTTTTCAGATAGCCCTCAATGCAAAGGCTCTAGACGCAAATATTGGTATGAGAGCTAATTCAATCAAGGAAACACTGCATGTTGGGGAAGGGCATATTGAAGAATAATCAGCCGAGTGGTTCTTGTGGGAGAACAACTCCATTTGGCTCACTAACTTCACACACCATCAGGCTTCCAAGCAGCTCTCAAGGAAACTCAGTTTTCACACTCTATGCTCAGTGCCCTTTGAGTGCACTATCTAGGAATGAACCTGGCAGAGCATCAAACACAAACGAATACTCCACATGCGGGTTTCACATGCCACCAACTCCACATTCACAGGCAACTTCAGCGCCACAGCCGTTTTCAGATAGCCCTCAATGCAAAGGCTCTACACGCAAATATTGGTGTGAGCGCTAATTCAATCAAGGAAACACTGCATGTTGGGGAAGGGCATATTGAAGAAGAATCAGCCGAGTGGTTCTTGTGGGAGAACAACTCCATTTGGCTCACTAACTTCACACACCATCAGGCTTCCAAGCAGCTCTCAAGGAAACTCAGTTTTCACACTCTATGCTTAGTGCCCTTTGAGTGCACTATCTAGGAATGAACCTGGTAGAACATCTCACACAAACGAATGCTCCACATGCGGGTTTCACATGCCACCAACTCCACATTCACAGGCAACTTCAGCGCCACAGCCGTTTTCAGATAGCCCTCAATGCAAAGGCTCTAGACGCAAATATTGGTGTGAGAGCTAATTCAATCAAGGAAACACTGCATGTTGGGGAAGGGCATATTGAACAAGAATCAGCCGAGTGGTTCTTGTGGGAGAACAACTCCATTTGGCTCACTAACTTCACACACCATCAGGCTTCCAAGCAGCTCTCAAGGAAACTCAGTTTTCACACTCTATGCTTAGTGCCCTTTGAGTGCATTATCTAGGAATGAACCTGGTAGAGCATCAAACACAAACGAATGCTCCACATGCGGGTTTCACATGCCACCAACTCCACATTCACAGGCAACTTCAGCGCCACAGCCGTTTTCAGATAGCCCTCAATGCAAAGGCTCTAGACGCAAATATTGGTATGAGAGCTAATTCAATCAAGGAAACACTGCATGTTAGGGAAGGGCATATTGAAGAAGAATCAGCCGAGTGGTTCTTGTGGGAGAACAACTCCATTTGGCTCACTAACTTCACACACCATCAGGCTTCCAAGCAGTTCTCAAGGAAACTCAGTTTTCACACTCTATGCTTAGTGCCCTTTGAGTGCCTAGGACTGAAATGAATCTTGGTGAGCATCCCACACAAACGAATGCTCCACATGCGGGTTTCACATGCCACCAACTCCACATTCACAGGCAACTTCAGCGCCACAGCCGTTTTCAGATAGCCCTCAATGCAAAGGCTCTAGACGCAAATATTGGTGTGAGAGCTAATTCAATTAAGGAATCACTGCATGTTGGGGAAGTGCATGTTGAAGAAGAATCAGCCGAGTGGTTCTTGTGGGAGAACAACTCCATTTGGCTCACTAACTTCACACACCATCAGGCTTCCAAGCAGCTCTCAAGGAAACTCAGTTTTCACACTCTATGCTCAGTGCCCTTTGAGTGCACTATCTAGGAATGAACCTGGCAGAGCATCAAACACAAACGAATACTCCACATGCGGGTTTCACATGCCACCAACTCCACATTCACAGGCAACTTCAGCGCCACAGCCGTTTTCAGATAGCCCTCAATGCAAAGGCTCTACACGCAAATATTGGTGTGAGCGCTAATTCAATCAAGGAAACACTGCATGTTGGGGAAGGGCATATTGAAGAAGAATCAGCCGAGTGGTTCTTGTGGGAGAACAACTCCATTTGGCTCACTAACTTCACACACCATCAGGCTTCCAAGCAGCTCTCAAGGAAACTCAGTTTTCACACTCTATGCTTAGTGCCCTTTGAGTGCACTATCTAGGAATGAACCTGGTAGAACATCTCACACAAACGAATGCTCCACATGCGGGTTTCACATGCCACCAACTCCACATTCACAGGCAACTTCAGCGCCACAGCCGTTTTCAGATAGCCCTCAATGCAAAGGCTCTACACGCAAATATTGGTGTGAGAGCTAATTCAATCAAGGAAACACTGCATGTTGGGGAAGGGCATATTGAAGAAGAATCAGCCGAGTGGTTCTTGTGGGAGAACAACTCCATTTGGCTCACTAACTTCACACACCATCAGGCTTCCAAGCAGCTCTCAAGGAAACTCAGTTTTCACACTCTATGCTTAGTGCCCTTTGTGTGCATTATCTAGGAATGAACCTGGTAGAGCATCAAACACAAACGAATGCTCCACATAAGGGTTTCACATGCCACCAACTCCACATTCACAGGCAACTTCAGCGCCACAGCCGTTTTCAGATAGCCCTCAATGCAAAGGCACTACACGCAAATATTGGTGTGAGAGCTAATTCAATCAAGGAAACACTGAATGTTAGGGAAGGGCATATTGAAGAAGAATCAGCCGAGTGGTTCTTGTGGGAGAACAACTCCATTTGGCTCACTAACTTCACACACCATCAGGCTTCCAAGCAGCTCTCAAGGAAACTCAGTTTTCACACTCTATGCTTAGTGCCCTTTGAGTGCACTATCTAGGAATGAACCTGGTAGAACATCTCACACAAACGAATGCTCCACATGCGGGTTTCACATGCCACCAACTCCACATTCACAGGCAACTTCAGCGCCACAGCCGTTTTCAGATAGCCCTCAATGCAAAGGCTCTAGACGCAAATATTGGTGTGAGAGCTAATTCAATCAAGGAAACACTGCATGTTGGTGAAGGGCATATTGAACAAGAATCAGCCGAGTGGTTCTTGTGGGAGAACAACTCCATTTGGCTCACTAACTTCACACACCATCAGGCTTCCAAGCAGCTCTCAAGGAAACTCAGTTTTCACACTCTATGCTCAGTGCCCTTTGAGTGCATTATCTAGGAATGAAACTGGTAGAGCATCAAACACAAACGAATGCTCCACATGCGGGTTTCACATGCCACCAACTCCACATTCACAGGCAACTTCAGCGCCACAGCCGTTTTCAGATAGCCCTCAATGCAAAGGCTCTAGACACAAATATTGGTGTGAGAGCTAATTCAATCAAGGAAACACTGCATGTTGGGGAAGGGCATATTGAAGAAGAATCAGCCGAGTGGTTCTTGTGGGAGAACAACTCCATTTGGCTGACTAACTTCACACACCATCAGGCTTCCAAGCAGCTCTCAAGGAAACTCAGTTTTCACACTCTATGCTTAGTGCCCTTTGAGTGCCTAGGACTGAAATGAAGCTTGGTGAGCATCCCACACAAACGAATGCTCCAAATGCGGGTTTCACATGCCACCAACTCCACATTCACAGGCAACTTCAGCGCCACAGCCGTTTTCAGATAGCCCTCAATGCAAAGGCTCTAGACACAAATATTGGTGTGAGAGCTAATTCAATCAAGGAAACACTGCATGTTGGGGAAGGGCATATTGAACAAGAATCAGCCGAGTGGTTCTTGTGGGAGAACAACTCCATTTGGCTCACTAACTTCACACACCATCAGGCTTCCAAGCAGCTCTCAAGGAAACTCAGTTCTCACACTCTATACTTAGTGCCCTTTGAGTGCATTATCTAGGAATGAACCTGGTAGAGCATCCCACACAAACGAATGCTCCACATGCGGGTTTCACATGCCACCAACTCCACATTCACAGGCAACTTCAGCGCCACAGCCTTTTTCAGATAGCCCTCAATGCAAAGGCTCTAGACGCAAATATTGGTGTGAGAGCTAATTCAATCAAGGAAACACTGCATGTTGGGGAAGGGCATATTGAAGAAGAATCAGCCGAGTGGTTCTTGTGGGAGAACAACTCCATTTGGCTCACTAACTTCACACACCATCAGGCTTCCAAGCAGCTCTCAAGGAAACTCAGTTTTCACACTCTATGCTTAGTTCCCTTTGAGTGCATTATCTAGGAATGAAACTGGTAGAGCATCAAACACAAACGAATGCTCCACATGCGGGTTTCACATGCCACCAACTCCACATTCACAGGCAACTTCAGCGCCACAGCCGTTTTCAGATAGCCCTCAATGCAAAGGCTCTAGACGCAAATATTGGTGTGAGAGCTAATTCAATCAAGGAAACACTGCATGTTGGTGAAGGGCATACTGAACAAAAATCAGCCGAGTGGTTCTTGTGGGAGAACAACTCCATTTGGCTCACTAACTTCACACACCATCAGGCTTCCAAGCAGCTCTCAAGGAAACTCAGTTTTCACACTCTATGCTTAGTGCCCTTTGAGTGCCTAGGACTGAAATGAAGCTTGGTGAGCATCCCACACAAACGAATGCTCCACATGCGGGTTTCACATGCCACCAACTCCACATTCACAGGCAACTTCAGCGCCACAGCCGTTTTCAGATAGCCCTCAATGCAAAGGCTCTAGACACAAATATTGGTGTGAGAGCTAATTCAATCAAGGAAACACTGCATGTTGGGGAAGGGCATATTGAAGAAGAATCAGCCGAGTGGTTCTTGTGGGAGAACAACTCCATTTGGCTCACTAACTTCACACACCATCAGGCTTCCAAGCAGCTCTCAAGGAAACTCAGTTCTCACACTCTATGCTTAGTGCCCTTTGAGTGCATTATCTAGGAATGAACCTGGTAGAGCATCCCACACAAACGAATGCTCCACATGCGGGTTTCACATGCCACCAACTCCACATTCACAGGCAACTTCAGCGCCACAGCCGTTTTCAGATAGCCCTCAATGCAAAGGCTCTAGACGCAAATATTGGTGTAAAAGCTAATTCAATCAAGGAAACACTGCATGTTGGGGAAGGGCATATTGAAGAAGAATCAGCCGAGTGGTTCTTGTGGGAGAACAACTCCATTTGGCTCACTAACTTCACACACCATCAGGCTTCCAAGCAGCTCTCAAGGAAACTCAGTTTTCACACTCTATGCTTAGTGCCCTTTGAGTGCCTAGGACTGAAATGAAGCTTGGTGAGCATCCCACACACACGAATGCTCCACATGCGGGTTTCACATGCCACCAACTCCACATTCACAGGCAACTTCAGCGCCACAGCCGTTTTCAGATAGCCCTCAATGCAAAGGCTCTACACGCAAATATTGGTGTGAGAGCTAATTCAATCAAGGAAACACTGCATGTTGGTGAAGGGAATATTGAAGAAGAATCAGCCGAGTGGTTCTTGTGGGAGAACAACTCCATTTGGCTCACGATCTTCACACACCACCAGGCTTCCAAGCAGCTCTCAAGGAAACTCAGTTTTCACACTCTATGCTTAGTGCCCTTTGAGTGCATTATCTAGGAATGAAACTGGTAGAGCATCAAACACAAACGAATGCTCCACATGCGGGTTTCACATGCCACCAACTCCACATTCACAGGCAACTTCAGCGCCACAGCCATTTTCAGATATCCCTCAATGCAAAGGCTCTAGACGCAAATATTGGTGTGAGAGCTAATTCAATCAAGGAAACACTGCATGTTGGGGAAGGGCATATTGAAGAAGAATCAGCCGAGTGGTTCTTGTGGGAGAACAACTCCATTTGGCTCACTAACTTCACACACCATCAGGCTTCCAAGCAGCTCTCAAGGAAACTCAGTTTTCACACTCTATGCTTAGTGCACTTTGAGTGCCTAGGATTGAAATGAAGCTTGGTGAGCATCCCACACAAACGAATGCTCCACATGCGGGTTTCACATGCCACCAACTCCACATTCACAGGCAACTTCAGCGCCACAGCCGTTTTCAGATAGCCCTCAATGCAAAGGCTCTAGACGCAAATATTGGTGTGAGAGCTAATTCAATCAAGGAAACACTGCATGTTGGGGAAGGGCATATTGAAGAAGGATCAGCCGAGTGGTTCTTGTGGGAGAACAACTCCATTTGGCTCACTAACTTCACACACCATCAGGCTTCCAAGCAGCTCTCAAGGAAACTCAGTTTTCACACTCTATGCTTAGTGCCCTTTGAGTGCCTAGGACTGAAATGAAGCTTGGTGAGCATCCCACACAAACGAATGCTCCACATGCGGGTTTCACATGCCACCAACTCCACATTCACAGGCAACTTCAGCGCCACAGCCGTTTTCAGATAGCCCTCAATGCAAAGGCTCTAGACGCAAATATTGGTGTGAGAGCTAATTCAATCAAGGAAACACTGCATGTTAGGGGAAGGGCATATTGAAGAAGAATCAGCCGAGTGGTTCTTGTGGGAGAACAACTCCATTTGGCTCACTAACTTCACACACCATCAGGCTTCCAAGCAGCTCTCAAGGAAACTCAGTTTTCACACTCTATGCTTAGTGCCCTTTGAGTCCATTATCTAGGAATGAAACTGGTAGAGCATCAAACACAAACGAATGCTCCACATGCGGGTTTCACATGCCACCAACTCCACATTCACAGGCAACTTCAGCGCAACAGCCGTTTTCAGATAGCCCTCAATGCAAAGGCTCTACACGCAAATTTTGGTGTGAGAGCTAATTCAATCAAGGAAAACTGCATGTTGAGGAAGGGCATATTGAAGAAGAATCAGCCGAGTGGTTCTTGTGGGAGAACAACTCCATTTGGCTCACTAACTTCACACACCATCAGGCTTCCAAGCAGCTCTCAAGGAAACTCAGTTTTCACACTCTATGTTAGTGCACTT
The DNA here is from genome assembly GCF_030435755.1 of Ochotona princeps. Lineage (NCBI taxonomy): Eukaryota > Metazoa > Chordata > Mammalia > Lagomorpha > Ochotonidae > Ochotona > Ochotona princeps. The sequence continues at coordinate 23,802 of NW_026699635.1, forward strand.
GGAGTACATTATCTAGGAATGAAACTGGTAGAGCATCCCACACAAACGAATGCTCCACATGCGGGTTTCACATGCCACCAACTCCACATTCACAGGCAACTTCAGCGCCACAGCCGTTTTCAGATAGCCCTCAATGCAAAGGCTCTAGACGCAAATATTGGTGTGAGAGCTAATTCAATCAAGGAAACACTGCATGTTGGGGAAGGGCATATTGAAGAAGAATCAGCCGAGTGGTTCTTGTGGGAGAACAACTCCATTTGGCTCACTAACTTCACACACCATCAGGCTTCCAAGCAGCTCTCAAGGAAACTCAGTTTTCACACTCTATGCTTAGTGCACTTTGAGTGCCTAGGACTGAAATGAAGCTTGTGAGCACCCCACACAAACGAATGCTCCACATGCGGGTTTCACATGCCACCAACTCCACATTCACAGGCAACTTCAGTGCCACAGCCGTTTTCAGATAGCCCTCAATGCAAAGGCTCTACACGCAAATATTGGTGTGAGAGCTAATTCAATCAAGGAAACACTGCATGTTAGAGGAAGGGCATATTGAAGAAGAATCAGCCGAGTGGTTCTTGTGGGAGAACAACTCCATTTGGCTCACTAACTTCACACACCATCAGGCTTCCAAGCAGCTCTCAAGGAAACTCAGTTTTCACACTCTATGCTTAGTGCCCTTTGAGTGCATTATCTAGGAATGAAACTGGTAGAGCATCAAACACAAACGAATGCTCCACATGCGGGTTTCACATGCCACCAACTCCACATTCACAGGCAACTTCAGCGCCACAGCCGTTTTCAGATAGCCCTCAATGCAAAGGCTCTACACGCAAATATTGGTGTGAGAGCTAATTCAATCAAGGAAACACTGCATGTTAGGGAAGGGCATATTGAAGAAGAATCAGACGAGTGGTTCTTGTGGGAGAACAACTCCATTTGGCTCGCTAACTTCACACACCATCAGGCTTCCAAGCAGCTCTCAAGGAAACTCAGTTTTCACACTCTATGCTTAGTGCCCTTTGAGTGCATTATCTAGGAATGAACCTGGCAGAGCATCAAACACAAACGAATACTCCACATGCGGGTTTCACATGCCACCAACTCCACATTCACAGGCAACTTCAGCGAAATAGCCGGTTTCAGATAGCCCTCAATGCAAAGGCTCTAGACGCAAATATTGGTGTGAGAGCTAATTCAATCAAGGAAACACTGCATGTTGGTGAAGGGCATATTGAAGAAGAATCAGCCGAGTGGTTCTTGTGGGAGAACAACTCCATTTGGCTCACTAACTTCACACACCATCAGGCTTCCAAGCAGCTCTCAAGGAAACTCAGTTTTCACACTCTATGCTTAGTTCCCTTTGAGTGCATTATCTAGGAATGAACCTGGTAGAGCATCCCACACAAACGAATGCTCCACATGCGGGTTTCACATGCCACCAACTCCACATTCACAGGCAACTTCAGCGCCACAGCCGTTTTCAGATAGCCCTCAATGCAAAGGCTCTACACGCAAATATTGGTGTGAGAGCTAATTCAATCAAGGAAACACTGCATGTTGGGGAAGGGCATATTGAAGAAGAATCAGCCGAGTGGTTCTTGTGGGAGAACAACTCCATTTGGCTCACTAACTTCACACACCATCAGGCTTCCAAGCAGCTCTCAAGGAAACTCAGTTTTCACACTCTATGCTTAGTGCCCTTTGAGTGCCTAGGACTGAAATGAAGCTTGTGAGCACCCCACACAAACGAATGCTCCACATGCGGGTTTCACATGCCACCAACTCCACATTCACAGGCAACTTCAGCGCCACAGCCGTTTTCAGATAGCCCTCAATGCAAAGGCTCTACACGCAAATATTGGTGTGAGAGCTAATTCAATCAAGGAAACACTGCATGTTAGGGAAGGGCATATTGAAGAAGAATCAGACGAGTGGTTCTTGTGGGAGAACAACTCCATTTGGCTCACTAACTTCACACACCATCAGGCTTCCAAGCAGCTCTCAAGGAAACTCAGTTTTCACACTCTATGCTTAGTGCCTTTTGAGTGCATTATCTAGGAATGAACCTGGTAGAGCATCCCACACAGACCAATGCTCCCCACGCGGGTTTCACATGCCACCAACTCCACATTCACAGGCAACTTCAGCGCCACAGCCGTTTTCAGATAGCCCTCAATGCAAAGGCTCTAGACGCAAATATTTGTATGAGAGCTAATTCAATCAAGGAAACACTGCATGCTGGGGAAGGGCATATTGAAGAAGAATAATCAGCCGAGTGGTTCTTGTGGGAGAACAACTCCATTTGGCTCACTAACTTCACACACCATCAGGCTTCCAAGCAGCTCTCAAGGAAACTCAGTTTTCACACTCTATGCTCAGTGCCCTTTGAGTGCACTATCTAGGAATGAACCTGGCAGAGCATCAAACACAAACGAATACTCCACATGCGGGTTTCACATGCCACCAACTCCACATTCACAGGCAACTTCAGCGCCACAGCCGTTTTCAGATAGCCCTCAATGCAAAGGCTCTAGACGCAAATATTGGTGTGAGAGCTAATTCAATCAAGGAAACACTGCATGTTGGGGAAGGGCATATTGAAGAAGAATCAGCCGAGTGGTTCTTGTGGGAGAACAACTCCATTTGGCTCACTAACTTCACACACCATCAGGCTTCCAAGCAGCTCTCAAGGAAACTCAGTTTTCACACTCTATGCTTAGTGCACTTTGAGTGCCTAGGACTGAAATGAAGCTTGGTGAGCATCCCACACAAACGAATGCTCCACATGCGGGTTTCACATGCCACCAACTCCACATTCACAGGCAACTTCAGCGCCACAGCCGTTTTCAGATAGCCCTCAATGCAAAGGCTCTAGACGCAAATATTGGTGTGAGAGCTAATTCAATCAAGGAAACACTGCATGTTGGTGAAGGGCATATTGAAGAAGAATCAGCCGAGTGGTTCTTGTGGGAGAACCACTCCATTTGGCTCACTAACTTCACACACCACCAGGCTCCCAAGCAGCTCTCAAGGAAACTCAGTTTTCACACTCTATGCTTAGTACACTTTGAGTGCATTATCTAGGAATGAAACTGGTAGAGCATCCCACACAAACGAATGCTCCACATGCGGGTTTCACATGCCACCAACTCCACATTCACAGGCAACTTCAGCGCCACAGCCGTTTTCAGATAGCCCACAATGCAAAGGCTCTAGACGCAAATATTGGTGTGAGAGTTAATTCAATCAAGGAAACATTGCATGTTGTTGAAGGGCATATTGAAGAAGAATCAGCCGAGTGGTTCTTGTGGGAGAACAACTGCATTTTGCTGACTAACTTCACACACCATCAGGCTTCCAAGCAGCTCTCAAGGAAACTCAGTTTTCACACTCTATGCTTAGTTCCCTTTGAGTGCATTATCTAGGAATGAACCTGGTAGAGCATCCCACACAAACGAATGCTCCACATGCGGGTTTCACATGCCACCAACTCCACATTCACAGGCAACTTCAGCGCCACAGCCGTTTTCAGATAGCCCTCAATGCAAAGGCTCTAGACGCAAATATTGGTGTGAGAGCTAATTCAATCAAGGAAACACTGCATGTTGGTGAAGGGAATATTGAAGAAGAATCAGCCGAGTGGTTCTTGTGGGAGAACAACTCCATTTGGCTCACTAACTTCACACACCATCAGGCTTCCAAGCAGCTCTCAAGGAAACTCAGTTTTCACACTCTATGCTTAGTGCCCTTTGAGTGCCTAGGACTGAAATGAAGCTTGTGAGCACCCCACACAAACGAATGCTCCACATGCGGGTTTCACATGCCACCAACTCCACATTCACAGGCAACTTCAGCGCCACAGCCGTTTTCAGATAGCCCTCAATGCAAAGGCTCTACACGCAAATATTGGTGTGAGAGCTAATTCAATCAAGGAAACACTGCATGTTAGGGGAAGGGCATATTGAAGAAGAATCAGCCGAGTGGTTCTTGTGGGAGAACAACTCCATTTGGCTCACTAACTTCACACACCATCAGGCTTCCAAGCAGCTCTCAAGGAAACTCAGTTTTCACACTCTATGCTTAGTGCCCTTTGAGTGCATTATCTAGGAATGAAACTGGTAGAGCATCAAACACAAACGAATGCTCCACATGCGGGTTTCACATGCCACCAACTCCACATTCACAGGCAACTTCAGCGCCACAGCCGTTTTCAGATAGCCCTCAATGCAAAGGCTCTACACGCAAATATTGGTGTGAGAGCTAATTCAATCAAGGAAACACTGCATGTTAGGGAAGGGCATATTGAAGAAGAATCAGACGAGTGGTTCTTGTGGGAGAACAACTCCATTTGGCTCACTAACTTCACACACCATCAGGCTTCCAAGCAGCTCTCAAGGAAACTCAGTTTTCACACTCTATGCTTAGTGCCCTTTGAGTGCATTATCTAGGAATGAACCTGGTAGAGCATCAAACACAAACGAATGCTCCACATGCGGGTTTCACATGCCACCAACTCCACATTCACAGGCAACTTCAGCGCCACAGCCGTTTTCAGATAGCCCTCAATGCAAAGGCTCTAGACACAAATATTGGTATGAGAGCTAATTCAATCAAGGAAACACTGCATGTTGGGGAAGGGCATATTGAAGAATAATCAGCCGAGTGGTTCTTGTGGGAGAACAACTCCATTTGGCTCACTAACTTCACACACCATCAGGCTTCCAAGCAGCTCTCAAGGAAACTCAGTTTTCACACTCTATGCTCAGTGCCCTTTGAGTGCACTATCTAGGAATGAACCTGGCAGAGCATCAAACACAAACGAATACTCCACATGCGGGTTTCACATGCCACCAACTCCACATTCACAGGCAACTTCAGCGCCACAGCCGTTTTCAGATAGCCCTCAATGCAAAGGCTCTAGACGCAAATATTGGTGTGAGAGCTAATTCAATCAAGGAAACACTGCATGTTGGGGAAGGGCATATTGAAGAAGAATCAGCCGAGTCGTTCTTGTGGGAGAACCACTCCATTTGGCTCACTAACTTCACACACCACCAGGCTCCCAAGCAGCTCTCAAGGAAACTCAGTTTTCACACTCTATGCTTAGTACACTTTGAGTGCATTATCTAGGAATGAAACTGGTAGAGCATCCCACACAAACGAATGCTCCACATGCGGGTTTCACATGCCACCAACTCCACATTCACAGGCAACTTCAGCGCCACAGCCGTTTTCAGATAGCCCTCAATGCAAAGGCTCTAGACGCAAATATTGGTGTGAGAGCTAATTCAATCAAGGAAACATTGCATGTTGGTGAAGGGCATATTGAAGAAGAATCAGCCGAGTGGTTCTTGTGGGAGAACAACTCCATTTGGCTCACTAACTTCACACACCATCAGGCTTCCAAGCAGCTCTCAAGGAAACTCAGTTTTCACACTCTATGCTTAGTGCCCTTTGAGTGCATTATCTAGGAATGAACCTGGTAGAGCATCAAACACAAACGAATGCTCCACATGCGGGTTTCACATGCCACCAACTCCACATTCACAGGCAACTTCAGCGCCACAGCCGTTTTCAGATAGCCCTCAATGCAAAGGCTCTAGACGCAAATATTGGTATGAGAGCTAATTCAATCAAGGAAACACTGCATGTTGGGGAAGGGCATATTGAAGAATAATCAGCCGAGTGGTTCTTGTGGGAGAACAACTCCATTTGGCTCACTAACTTCACACACCATCAGGCTTCCAAGCAGCTCTCAAGGAAACTCAGTTTTCACACTCTATGCTCAGTGCCCTTTGAGTGCACTATCTAGGAATGAACCTGGCAGAGCATCAAACACAAACGAATACTCCACATGCGGGTTTCACATGCCACCAACTCCACATTCACAGGCAACTTCAGCGCCACAGCCGTTTTCAGATAGCCCTCAATGCAAAGGCTCTAGACGCAAATATTGGTGTGAGAGCTAATTCAATCAAGGAAACACTGCATGTTGGGGAAGGGCATATTGAAGAAGAATCAGCCGAGTCGTTCTTGTGGGAGAACCACTCCATTTGGCTCACTAACTTCACACACCACCAGGCTCCCAAGCAGCTCTCAAGGAAACTCAGTTTTCACACTCTATGCTTAGTACACTTTGAGTGCATTATCTAGGAATGAAACTGGTAGAGCATCCCACACAAACGAATGCTCCACATGCGGGTTTCACATGCCACCAACTCCACATTCACAGGCAACTTCAGCGCCACAGCCGTTTTCAGATAGCCCTCAATGCAAAGGCTCTACACGCAAATATTGGTGTGAGAGCTAATTCAATCAAGGAAACACTGCATGTTAGGGGAAGGGCATATTGAAGAAGAATCAGCCGAGTGGTTCTTGTGGGAGAACAACTCCATTTGGCTCACTAACTTCACACACCATCAGGCTTCCAAGCAGCTCTCAAGGAAACTCAGTTTTCACACTCTATGCTTAGTGCCCTTTGAGTGCATTATCTAGGAATGAAACTGGTAGAGCATCAAACACAAACGAATGCTCCACATGCGGGTTTCACATGCCACCAACTCCACATTCACAGGCAACTTCAGCGCCACAGCCGTTTTCAGATAGCCCTCAATGCAAAGGCTCTACACGCAAATATTGGTGTGAGAGCTAATTCAATCAAGGAAACACTGCATGTTAGGGAAGGGCATATTGAAGAAGAATCAGACGAGTGGTTCTTGTGGGAGAACAACTCCATTTGGCTCACTAACTTCACACACCATCAGGCTTCCAAGCAGCTCTCAAGGAAACTCAGTTTTCACACTCTATGCTTAGTGCCCTTTGAGTGCATTATCTAGGAATGAACCTGGTAGAGCATCAAACACAAACGAATGCTCCACATGCGGGTTTCACATGCCACCAACTCCACATTCACAGGCAACTTCAGCGCCACAGCCGTTTTCAGATAGCCCTCAATGCAAAGGCTCTAGACGCAAATATTGGTATGAGAGCTAATTCAATCAAGGAAACACTGCATGTTGGGGAAGGGCATATTGAAGAATAATCAGCCGAGTGGTTCTTGTGGGAGAACAACTCCATTTGGCTCACTAACTTCACACACCATCAGGCTTCCAAGCAGCTCTCAAGGAAACTCAGTTTTCACACTCTATGCTCAGTGCCCTTTGAGTGCACTATCTAGGAATGAACCTGGCAGAGCATCAAACACAAACGAATACTCCACATGCGGGTTTCACATGCCACCAACTCCACATTCACAGGCAACTTCAGCGCCACAGCCGTTTTCAGATAGCCCTCAATGCAAAGGCTCTAGACGCAAATATTGGTGTGAGAGCTAATTCAATCAAGGAAACACTGCATGTTGGGGAAGGGCATATTGAAGAAGAATCAGCCGAGTCGTTCTTGTGGGAGAACCACTCCATTTGGCTCACTAACTTCACACACCACCAGGCTCCCAAGCAGCTCTCAAGGAAACTCAGTTTTCACACTCTATGCTTAGTACACTTTGAGTGCATTATCTAGGAATGAAACTGGTAGAGCATCCCACACAAACGAATGCTCCACATGCGGGTTTCACATGCCACCAACTCCACATTCACAGGCAACTTCAGCGCCACAGCCGTTTTCAGATAGCCCTCAATGCAAAGGCTCTAGACGCAAATATTGGTGTGAGAGCTAATTCAATCAAGGAAACATTGCATGTTGGTGAAGGGCATATTGAAGAAGAATCAGCCGAGTGGTTCTTGTGGGAGAACAACTCCATTTGGCTGACTAACTTCACACACCATCAGGCTTCCAAGCAGCTCTCAAGGAAACTCAGTTTTCACACTCTATGCTTAGTTCCCTTTGAGTGCATTATCTAGGAATGAACCTGGTAGAGCATCCCACACAAACGAATGCTCCACATGCGGGTTTCACATGCCACCAACTCCACATTCACAGGCAACTTCAGCGCCACAGCCGTTTTCAGATAGCCCTCAATGCAAAGGCTCTAGACGCAAATATTGGTGTGAGAGCTAATTCAATCAAGGAAACACTGCATGTTGGGGAAGGGCATATTGAAGAAGAATCAGCCGAGTGGTTCTTGTGGGAGAACAACTCCATTTGGCTCACTAACTTCACACACCATCAGGCTTCCAAGCAGCTCTCAAGGAAACTCAGTTTTCACACTCTATGCTTAGTGCACTTTGAGTGCCTAGGACTGAAATGAAGCTTGGTGAGCATCCCACACAAACGAATGCTCCACATGCGGGTTTCACATGCCATCAACTCCACATTCACAGGCAACTTCAGCGCCACAGCCGTTTTCAGATAGCCCTCAATGCAAAGGCTCTAGACGCAAATATTGGTGTGAGAGCTAATTCAATCAAGGAAACACTGCATGTTGGTGAAGGGCATGGGAGAACCACTCCATTTGGCTCACTAACTTCACACACCACCAGGCTCCCAAGCAGCTCTCAAGGAAACTCAGTTTTCACACTCTATGCTTAGTACACTTTGAGTGCATTATCTAGGAATGAAACTGGTAGAGCATCCCACACAAACGAATGCTCCACATGCGGGTTTCACATGCCACCAACTCCACATTCACAGGCAACTTCAGCGCCACAGCCGTTTTCAGATAGCCCTCAATGCAAAGGCTCTAGACGCAAATATTGGTGTGAGAGCTAATTCAATCAAGGAAACATTGCATGTTGGGGAAGGGCATATTGAAGAAGAATCAGCCGAGTGGTTCTTGTGGGAGAACAACTCCATTTGGCTGACTAACTTCACACACCATCAGGCTTCCAAGCAGCTCTCAAGGAAACTCAGTTTTCACACTCTATGCTTAGTTCCCTTTGAGTGCATTATCTAGGAATGAACCTGGTAGAGCATCCCACACAAACGAATGCTCCACATGCGGGTTTCACATGCCACCAACTCCACATTCACAGGCAACTTCAGCGCCACAGCCGTTTTCAGATAGCCCTCAATGCAAAGGCTCTAGACGCAAATATTGTTGTGAGAGCTAATTCAATCAAGGAAACACTGCATGTTGGGGAAGGGCATATTGAAGAAGAATCAGCCGAGTGGTTCTTGTGGGAGAACAACTCCATTTGGCTCACTAACTTCACACACCATCAGGCTTCCAAGCAGCTCTCAAGGAAACTCAGTTTTCACACTCTATGCTTAGTGCCCTTTGAGTGCCTAGGACTGAAATGAAGCTTGGTGAGCATCCCACACAAACGAATGCTCCACATGCGGGTTTCACATGCCACCAACTCCACATTCACAGGCAACTTCAGCGCCACAGCCGTTTTCAGATAGCCCTCAATGCAAAGGCTCTACACGCAAATATTGGTGTGAGAGCTAATTCAATCAAGGAAACACTGCATGTTAGGGGAAGGGCATATTGAAGAAGAATCAGCCGAGTGGTTCTTGTGGGAGAACAACTCCATTTGGCTCACTAACTTCACACACCATCAGGCTTCCAAGCAGCTCTCAAGGAAACTCAGTTTTCACACTCTATGCTTAGTGCCCTTTGAGTGCATTATCTAGGAATGAAACTGGTAGAGCATCAAACACAAACGAATGCTCCACATGCGGGTTTCACATGCCACCAACTCCACATTCACAGGCAACTTCAGCGCCACAGCCGTTTTCAGATAGCCCTCAATGCAAAGGCTCTACACGCAAATATTGGTGTGAGAGCTAATTCAATCAAGGAAACACTGCATGTTAGGGAAGGGCATATTGAAGAAGAATCAGACGAGTGGTTCTTGTGGGAGAACAACTCCATTTGGCTCACTAACTTCACACACCATCAGGCTTCCAAGCAGCTCTCAAGGAAACTCAGTTTTCACACTCTATGCTTAGTGCCCTTTGAGTGCATTATCTAGGAATGAACCTGGTAGAGCATCCCACACAAACGAATGCTCCACATGCGGGTTTCACATGCCACCAACTCCACATTCACAGGCAACTTCAGCGCCACAGCCGTTTTCAGATAGCCCTCAATGCAAAGGCTCTAGACGCAAATATTGGTATGAGAGCTAATTCAATCAAGAAAACACTGCATGTTGGGGAAGGGCATATTGAAGAATAATCAGCCGAGTGGTTCTTGTGGGAGAACAACTCCATTTGGCTCACTAACTTCACACACCATCAGGCTTCCAAGCAGCTCTCAAGGAAACTCAGTTTTCACACTCTATGCTTAGTGCACTTTGAGTGCCTAGGACTGAAATGAAGCTTGGTGAGCATCCCACACAAACGAATGCTCCACATGCGGGTTTCACATGCCATCAACTCCACATTCACAGGCAACTTCAGCGCCACAGCCGTTTTCAGATAGCCCTCAATGCAAAGGCTCTAGAAGCAAATATTGGTGTGAGAGCTAATTCAATCAAGGAAACACTGCATGTTGGTGAAGGGCATATTGAAGAAGAATCAGCCGAGTGGTTCTTGTGGGAGAACCACTCCATTTGGCTCACTAACTTCACACACCACCAGGCTCCCAAGCAGCTCTCAAGGAAACTCAGTTTTCACACTCTATGCTTAGTACACTTTGAGTGCATTATCTAGGAATGAACCTGGTAGAGCATCCCACACAAACGAATGCTCCACATGCGGGTTTCACATGCCACCAACTCCACATTCACAGGCAACTTCAGCGCCACAGCCGTTTTCAGATAGCCCTCAATGAAAGGCTCTAGACGCAAATATTGGTGTGGGAGCTAATTCAATCAAGGAAACATTGCATGTTGTTGAAGGGCATATTGAACAAGAATCAGCCGAGTGGTTCTTGTGGGAGAACAACTGCATTTGGCTGACTAACTTCACACACCATCAGGCTTCCAAGCAGCTCTCAAGGAAACTCAGTTTTCACACTCTATGCTTAGTTCCCTTTGAGTGCATTATCTAGGAATGAACCTGGTAGAGCATCCCACACAAACGAATGCTCCACATGCGGGTTTCACATGCCACCAACTCCACATTCACAGGCAACTTCAGCGCAACAGCCGTTTTCAGATAGCCCTCAATGCAAAGGCTCTAGACGCAAATATTGGTGTGAGAGCTAATTCAATCAAGGAAACACTGCATGTTGGGGAAGGGCATATTGAAGAAGAATCAGCCGAGTGGTTCTTGTGGGAGAACAACTCCATTTGGCTCACTAACTTCACACACCATCAGGCTTCCAAGCAGCTCTCAAGGAAACTCAGTTTTCACACTCTATGCTTAGTGCCCTTTGAGTGCCTAGGACTGAAATGAAGCTTGTGAGCATCCCACACAAACGAATGCTCCACATGCGGGTTTCACATGCCACCAACTCCACATTCACAGGCAACTTCAGCGCCACAGCCGTTTTCAGATAGCCCTCAATGCAAAGGCTCTACACGCAAATATTGGTGTGAGAGCTAATTCAATCAAGGAAACACTGCATGTTAGGGGAAGGGCATATTGAAGAAGAATCAGCCGAGTGGTTCTTGTGGGAGAACAACTCCATTTGGCTCACTAACTTCACACACCATCAGGCTTCCAAGCAGCTCTCAAGGAAACTCAGTTTTCACACTCTATGCTTAGTGCCCTTTGAGTGCATTATCTAGGAATGAAACTGGTAGAGCATCAAACACAAACGAATGCTCCACATGCGGGTTTCACATGCCACCAACTCCACATTCACAGGCAACTTCAGCGCCACAGCCGTTTTCAGATAGCCCTCAATGCAAAGGCACTACACGCAAATATTGGTGTGAGAGCTAATTCAATCAAGGAAACACTGCATGTTAGGGAAGGGCATATTGAAGAAGAATTAGACGAGTGGTTCTTGCGGGAGAACAACTCCATTTGGCTCACTAACTTCACACACCATCAGGCTTCCAAGCAGCTCTCAAGGAAACTCAGTTTTCACACTCTATGCTTAGTGCCCTTTGAGTGCATTATCTAGGAATGAACCTGGTAGAGCATCAAACACAAACGAATGCTCCACATGCGGGTTTCACATGCCACCAACTCCACATTCACAGGCAACTTCAGCGCCACAGCCGTTTTCAGATAGCCCTCAATGCAAAGGCTCTAGACGCAAATATTGGTATGAGAGCTAATTCAATCAAGGAAACACTGCATGTTGGGGAAGGGCATATTGAAGAAGAATCAGACGAGTGGTTCTTGTGGGAGAACAACTCCATTTGGCTCACTAACTTCACACACCATCAGGCTTCCAAGCAGCTCTCAAGGAAACTCAGTTTTCACACTCTATGCTCAGTGCCCTTTGAGTGCACTATCTAGGAATGAACCTGGCAGAGCATCAAACACAAACGAATACTCCACATGCGGGTTTCACATGCCACCAACTCCACATTCACAGGCAACTTCAGCGCCACAGCCGTTTTCAGATAGCCCTCAATGCAAAGGCTCTACACGCAAATATTGGTGTGAGCGCAAATTCAATCAAGGAAACACTGCATGTTGGGGAAGGGCATATTGAAGAAGAATCAGCCGAGTGGTTCTTGTGGGAGAACAACTCCATTTGGCTCACTAACTTCACACACCATCAGGCTTCCAAGCAGCTCTCAAGGAAACTCAGTTTTCACACTCTATGCTTAGTGCACTTTGAGTGCCTAGGACTGAAATGAAGCTTGGTGAGCATCCCACACAAACGAATGCTCCACATGCGGGTTTCACATGCCACCAACTCCACATTCACAGGCAACTTCAGCGCCACAGCCGTTTTCAGATAGCCCTCAATGCAAAGGCTCTAGACGCAAATATTGGTGTGAGAGCTAATTCAATCAAGGAAACACTGCATGTTGGTGAAGGGCATATTGAACAAGAATCAGCCGAGTGGTTCTTGTGGGAGAACAACTCCATTTGGCTCACTAACTTCACACACCATCAGGCTTCCAAGCAGCTCTCAAGGAAACTCAGTTTTCACACTCTATGCTTAGTGCCCTTTGAGTGCCTAGGACTGAAATGAAGCTTGGTGAGCATCCCACACAAACGAATGCTCCACATGCTTGTTTCACATGCCACCAACTCCACATTCACAGGCAACTTCAGCGCCACAGCCGTTTTCAGATAGCCCTCAATGCAAAGGCTCTAGACACAAATATTGGTGTGAGAGCTAATTCAATCAAGGAAACACTGCATGTTGGGGAAGGGCATATTGAAGAAGAATCAGCCGAGTGGTTCTTGTGGGAGAACAACTCCATTTGGCTCACTAACTTCACACACCATCAGGCTTCCAAGCAGCTCTCAAGGAAACTCAGTTTTCACACTCTATGCTTAGTGCCCTTTGAGTGCCTAGGACTGAAATGAAGCTTGGTGAGCATCCCACACAAACGAATGCTCCACATGCGGGTTTCACATGCCACCAACTCCACATTCACAGGCAACTTCAGCGCCACAGCCGTTTTCAGATAGCCCTCAATGCAAAGGCTCTAGACACAAATATTGGTGTGAGAGCTAATTCAATCAAGGAAACACTGCATGTTGGGGAAGGGCATATTGAACAAGAATCAGCCGAGTGGTTCTTGTGGGAGAACAACTCCATTTGGCTCACTAACTTCACACACCATCAGGCTTCCAAGCAGCTCTCAAGGAAACTCAGTTCTCACACTCTATACTTAGTGCCCTTTGAGTGCATTATCTAGGAATGAACCTGGTAGAGCATCCCACACAAACGAATGCTCCACATGCGGGTTTCACATGCCACCAACTCCACATTCACAGGCAACTTCAGCGCCACAGCCTTTTTCAGATAGCCCTCAATGCAAAGGCTCTAGACGCAAATATTGGTGTGAGAGCTAATTCAATCAAGGAAACACTGCATGTTGGGGAAGGGCATATTGAAGAAGAATCAGCCGAGTGGTTCTTGTGGGAGAACAACTCCATTTGGCTCACTAACTTCACACACCATCAGGCTTCCAAGCAGCTCTCAAGGAAACTCAGTTTTACACTCTATGCTTAGTTCCCTTTGAGTGCATTATCTAGGAATGAAACTGGTAGAGCATCAAACACAAACGAATGCTCCACATGCGGGTTTCACATGCCACCAACTCCACATTCACAGGCAACTTCAGCGCCACAGCCGTTTTCAGATAGCCCTCAATGCAAAGGCTCTAGACGCAAATATTGGTGTGAGAGCTAATTCAATCAAGGAAACACTGCATGTTGGTGAAGGGCATACTGAACAAAAATCAGCCGAGTGGTTCTTGTGGGAGAACAACTCCATTTGGCTCACTAACTTCACACACCATCAGGCTTCCAAGCAGCTCTCAAGGAAACTCAGTTTCACACTCTATGCTTAGTGCCCTTTGAGTGCCTAGGACTGAAATGAAGCTTGGTGAGCATCCCACACAACGAATGCTCCACATGCGGGTTTCACATGCCACCAACTCCACATTCACAGGCAACTTCAGCGCCACAGCCGTTTTCAGATAGCCCTCAATGCAAAGGCTCTAGACACAAATATTGGTGTGAGAGCTAATTCAATCAAGGAAACACTGCATGTTGGGGAAGGGCATATTGAAGAAGAATCAGCCGAGTGGTTCTTGTGGGAGAACAACTCCATTTGGCTCACTAACTTCACACACCATCAGGCTTCCAAGCAGCTCTCAAGGAAACTCAGTTTTCACACTCTATGCTTAGTGCCTTTGAGTGCATTATCTAGGAATGAACCTGGTAGAGCATCCCACACAAACGAATGCTCCACATGCGGGTTTCACATGCCACCAACTCCACATTCACAGGCAACTTCAGCGCCACAGCCGTTTTCAGATAGCCCTCAATGCAAAGGCTCTAGACGCAAATATTGGTGTAAAAGCTAATTCAATCAAGGAAACACTGCATGTTGGGAAGGGCATATTGAAGAAGAATCAGCCGAGTGGTTCTTGTGGGAGAACAACTCCATTTGGCTCACTAACTTCACACACCATCAGGCTTCCAAGCAGCTCTCAAGGAAACTCAGTTTTCACACTCTATGCTTAGTGCCCTTTGAGTGCCTAGGACTGAAATGAAGCTTGGTGAGCATCCCACACACACGAATGCTCCACATGCGGGTTTCACATGCCACCAACTCCACATTCACAGGCAACTTCAGTGCCACAGCCGTTTTCAGATAGCCCTCAATGCAAAGGCTCTACACGCAAATATTGGTGTGAGAGCTAATTCAATCAAGGAAACACTGCATGTTGGTGAAGGGAATATTGAAGAAGAATCAGCCGAGTGGTTCTTGTGGGAGAACAACTCCATTTGGCTCACGATCTTCACACACCACCAGGCTTCCAAGCAGCTCTCAAGGAAACTCAGTTTTCACACTCTATGCTTAGTGCCCTTTGAGTGCATTATCTAGGAATGAAACTGGTAGAGCATCAAACACAAACGAATGCTCCACATGCGGGTTTCACATGCCACCAACTCCACATTCACAGGCAACTTCAGCGCCACAGCCATTTTCAGATATCCCTCAATGCAAAGGCTCTAGACGCAAATATTGGTGTGAGAGCTAATTCAATCAAGGAAACACTGCATGTTGGGGAAGGGCATATTGAAGAAGAATCAGCCGAGTGGTTCTTGTGGGAGAACAACTCCATTTGGCTCACTAACTTCACACACCATCAGGCTTCCAAGCAGCTCTCAAGGAAACTCAGTTTTCACACTCTATGCTTAGTGCACTTTGAGTGCCTAGGATTGAAATGAAGCTTGGTGAGCATCCCACACAAACGAATGCTCCACATGCGGGTTTCACATGCCACCAACTCCACATTCACAGGCAACTTCAGCGCCACAGCCGTTTTCAGATAGCCCTCAATGCAAAGGCTCTAGACGCAAATATTGGTGTGAGAGCTAATTCAATCAAGGAAACACTGCATGTTGGGGAAGGGCATATTGAAGAAGGATCAGCCGAGTGGTTCTTGTGGGAGAACAACTCCATTTGGCTCACTAACTTCACACACCATCAGGCTTCCAAGCAGCTCTCAAGGAAACTCAGTTTTCACACTCTATGCTTAGTGCACTTTGAGTGCCTAGGACTGAAATGAAGCTTGGTGAGCATCCCACACAAACGAATGCTCCACATGCGGGTTTCACATGCCACCAACTCCACATTCACAGGCAACTTCAGCGCCACAGCCGTTTTCAGATAGCCCTCAATGCAAAGGCTCTAGACGCAAATATTGGTGTGAGAGCTAATTCAATCAAGGAAACACTGCATGTTAGGGGAAGGGCATATTGAAGAAGAATCAGCCGAGTGGTTCTTGTGGGAGAACAACTCCATTTGGCTCACTAACTTCACACACCATCAGGCTTCCAAGCAGCTCTCAAGGAAACTCAGTTTTCACACTCTATGCTTAGTGCACTTTGAGTGCCTAGGACTGAAATGAAGCTTGTGAGCACCCCACACAAACGAATGCTCCACATGCGGGTTTCACATGCCACCAACTCCACATTCACAGTCAACTTCAGTGCCACAGCCGTTTTCAGATAGCCCTCAATGCAAAGGCTCTACACGCAAATATTGGTGTGAGAGCTAATTCAATCAAGGAAACACTGCATGTTAGAGGAAGGGCATATTGAAGAAGAATCAGCCGAGTGGTTCTTGTGGGAGAACAACTCCATTTGGCTCACTAACTTCACACACCATCAGGCTTCCAAGCAGCTCTCAAGGAAACTCAGTTTTCACACTCTATGCTTAGTGCCCTTTGAGTGCATTATCTAGGAATGAAACTGGTAGAGCATCAAACACAAACGAATGCTCCACATGCGGGTTTCACATGCCACCAACTCCACATTCACAGGCAACTTCAGCGCCACAGCCGTTTTCAGATAGCCCTCAATGCAAAGGCTCTAGACGCAAATATTGGTGTGAGAGCTAATTCAATCAAGGAAACACTGCATGTTAGGGAAGGGCATATTGAAGAAGAATCAGACGAGTGGTTCTTGTGGGAGAACAACTCCATTTGGCTCGCTAACTTCACACACCATCAGGCTTCCAAGCAGCTCTCAAGGAAACTCAGTTTTCACACTCTATGCTTAGTGCCCTTTGAGTGCATTATCTAGGAATGAACCTGGCAGAGCATCAAACACAAACGAAGACTCCACATGCGGGTTTCACATGCCACCAACTCCACATTCACAGGCAACTTCAGCGAAATAGCCGGTTTCAGATAGCCCTCAATGCAAAGGCTCTAGACGCAAATATTGGTGTGAGAGCTAATTCAATCAAGGAAACACTGCATGTTGGTGAAGGGCATATTGAAGAAGAATCAGCCGAGTGGTTCTTGTGGGAGAACAACTCCATTTGGCTCACTAACTTCACACACCATCAGGCTTCCAAGCAGCTCTCAAGGAAACTCAGTTTTCACACTCTATGCTTAGTGCCCTTTGAGTGCATTATCTAGGAATGAACCTGGTAGAGCATCCCACACAAACGAATGCTCCACATGCGGGTTTCACATGCCACCAACTCCACATTCACAGGCAACTTCAGCGCCACAGCCTTTTTCAGATAGCCCTCAATGCAAAGGCTCTAGACGCAAATATTGGTGTGAGAGCTAATTCAATCAAGGAAACACTGCATGTTGGGGAAGGGCATATTGAAGAAGAATCAGCCGAGTGGTTCTTGTGGGAGAACAACTCCATTTGGCTCACTAACTTCACACACCATCAGGCTTCCAAGCAGCTCTCAAGGAAACTCAGTTTTACACTCTATGCTTAGTTCCCTTTGAGTGCATTATCTAGGAATGAAACTGGTAGAGCATCAAACACAAACGAATGCTCCACATGCGGGTTTCACATGCCACCAACTCCACATTCACAGGCAACTTCAGCGCCACAGCCGTTTTCAGATAGCCCTCAATGCAAAGGCTCTAGACGCAAATATTGGTGTGAGAGCTAATTCAATCAAGGAAACACTGCATGTTGGTGAAGGGCATACTGAACAAAAATCAGCCGAGTGGTTCTTGTGGGAGAACAACTCCATTTGGCTCACTAACTTCACACACCATCAGGCTTCCAAGCAGCTCTCAAGGAAACTCAGTTTTCACACTCTATGCTTAGTGCCCTTTGAGTGCCTAGGACTGAAATGAAGCTTGGTGAGCATCCCACACAAACGAATGCTCCACATGCGGGTTTCACATGCCACCAACTCCACATTCACAGGCAACTTCAGCGCCACAGCCGTTTTCAGATAGCCCTCAATGCAAAGGCTCTAGACACAAATATTGGTGTGAGAGCTAATTCAATCAAGGAAACACTGCATGTTGGGGAAGGGCATATTGAAGAAGAATCAGCCGAGTGGTTCTTGTGGGAGAACAACTCCATTTGGCTCACTAACTTCACACACCATCAGGCTTCCAAGCAGCTCTCAAGGAAACTCAGTTTTCACACTCTATGCTTAGTGCCCTTTGAGTGCATTATCTAGGAATGAACCTGGTAGAGCATCCCACACAAACGAATGCTCCACATGCGGGTTTCACATGCCACCAACTCCACATTCACAGGCAACTTCAGCGCCACAGCCGTTTTCAGATAGCCCTCAATGCAAAGGCTCTAGACGCAAATATTGGTGTGAGAGCTAATTCAATCAAGGAAACACTGCATGTTGGGGAAGGGCATATTGAAGAAGAATCAGCCGAGTGGTTCTTGTGGGAGAACAACTCCATTTGGCTCACTAACTTCACACACCATCAGGCTTCCAAGCAGCTCTCAAGGAAACTCAGTTTTCACACTCTATGCTTAGTGCCCTTTGAGTGCCTAGGACTGAAATGAAGCTTGGTGAGCATCCCACACACACGAATGCTCCACATGCGGGTTTCACATGCCACCAACTCCACATTCACAGGCAACTTCAGTGCCACAGCCGTTTTCAGATAGCCCTCAATGCAAAGGCTCTACACGCAAATATTGGTGTGAGAGCTAATTCAATCAAGGAAACACTGCATGTTGGTGAAGGGAATATTGAAGAAGAATCAGCCGAGTGGTTCTTGTGGGAGAACAACTCCATTTGGCTCACGATCTTCACACACCACCAGGCTTCCAAGCAGCTCTCAAGGAAACTCAGTTTTCACACTCTATGCTTAGTGCCCTTTGAGTGCATTATCTAGGAATGAAACTGGTAGAGCATCAAACACAAACGAATGCTCCACATGCGGGTTTCACATGCCACCAACTCCACATTCACAGGCAACTTCAGCGCCACAGCCATTTTCAGATATCCCTCAATGCAAAGGCTCTAGACGCAAATATTGGTGTGAGAGCTAATTCAATCAAGGAAACACTGCATGTTGGGGAAGGGCATATTGAAGAAGAATCAGCCGAGTGGTTCTTGTGGGAGAACAACTCCATTTGGCTCACTAACTTCACACACCATCAGGCTTCCAAGCAGCTCTCAAGGAAACTCAGTTTTCACACTCTATGCTTAGTGCACTTTGAGTGCCTAGGATTGAAATGAAGCTTGGTGAGCATCCCACACAAACGAATGCTCCACATGCGGGTTTCACATGCCACCAACTCCACATTCACAGGCAACTTCAGCGCCACAGCCGTTTTCAGATAGCCCTCAATGCAAAGGCTCTAGACGCAAATATTGGTGTGAGAGCTAATTCAATCAAGGAAACACTGCATGTTGGGGAAGGGCATATTGAAGAAGGATCAGCCGAGTGGTTCTTGTGGGAGAACAACTCCATTTGGCTCACTAACTTCACACACCATCAGGCTTCCAAGCAGCTCTCAAGGAAACTCAGTTTTCACACTCTATGCTTAGTGCACTTTGAGTGCCTAGGACTGAAATGAAGCTTGGTGAGCATCCCACACAAACGAATGCTCCACATGCGGGTTTCACATGCCACCAACTCCACATTCACAGGCAACTTCAGCGCCACAGCCGTTTTCAGATAGCCCTCAATGCAAAGGCTCTAGACGCAAATATTGGTGTGAGAGCTAATTCAATCAAGGAAACACTGCATGTTAGGGGAAGGGCATATTGAAGAAGAATCAGCCGAGTGGTTCTTGTGGGAGAACAACTCCATTTGGCTCACTAACTTCACACACCATCAGGCTTCCAAGCAGCTCTCAAGGAAACTCAGTTTTCACACTCTATGCTTAGTGCCCTTTGAGTCCATTATCTAGGAATGAAACTGGTAGAGCATCAAACACAAACGAATGCTCCACATGCGGGTTTCACATGCCACCAACTCCACATTCACAGGCAACTTCAGCGCCACAGCCGTTTTCAGATAGCCCTCAATGCAAAGGCTCTACACGCAAATTTTGGTGTGAGAGCTAATTCAATCAAGGAAAACTGCATGTTGAGGAAGGGCATATTGAAGAAGAATCAGCCGAGTGGTTCTTGTGGGAGAACAACTCCATTTGGCTCACTAACTTCACACACCATCAGGCTTCCAAGCAGCTCTCAAGGAAACTCAGTTTTCACACTCTATGTTGGTGCACTTGGAGTACATTATCTAGGAATGAAACTGGTAGAGCATCCCACACAAACGAATGCTCCACATGCGGGTTTCACATGCCACCAACTCCACATTCACAGGCAACTTCAGCGCCACAGCCGTTTTCAGATAGCCCTCAATGCAAAGGCTCTAGACGCAAATATTGGTGTGAGAGCTAATTCAATCAAGGAAACACTGCATGTTGGGGAAGGGCATATTGAAGAAGAATCAGCCGAGTGGTTCTTGTGGGAGAACAACTCCATTTGGCTCACTAACTTCACACACCATCAGGCTTCCAAGCAGCTCTCAAGGAAACTCAGTTTTCACACTCTATGCTTAGTGCCCTTTGAGTGCCTAGGACTGAAATGAAGCTTGTGAGCACCCCACACAAACGAATGCTCCACATGCGGGTTTCACATGCCACCAACTCCACATTCACAGTCAACTTCAGTGCCACAGCCGTTTTCAGATAGCCCTCAATGCAAAGGCTCTACACGCAAATATTGGTGTGAGAGCTAATTCAATCAAGGAAACACTGCATGTTAGAGGAAGGGCATATTGAAGAAGAATCAGCCGAGTGGTTCTTGTGGGAGAACAACTCCATTTGGCTCACTAACTTCACACACCATCAGGCTTCCAAGCAGCTCTCAAGGAAACTCAGTTTTCACACTCTATGCTTAGTGCCCTTTGAGTGCATTATCTAGGAATGAAACTGGTAGAGCATCAAACACAAACGAATGCTCCACATGCGGGTTTCACATGCCACCAACTCCACATTCACAGGCAACTTCAGCGCCACAGCCGTTTTCAGATAGCCCTCAATGCAAAGGCTCTAGACGCAAATATTGGTGTGAGAGCTAATTCAATCAAGGAAACACTGCATGTTAGGGAAGGGCATATTGAAGAAGAATCAGACGAGTGGTTCTTGTGGGAGAACAACTCCATTTGGCTCGCTAACTTCACACACCATCAGGCTTCCAAGCAGCTCTCAAGGAAACTCAGTTTTCACACTCTATGCTTAGTGCCCTTTGAGTGCATTATCTAGGAATGAACCTGGCAGAGCATCAAACACAAACGAATACTCCACATGCGGGTTTCACATGCCACCAACTCCACATTCACAGGCAACTTCAGCGAAATAGCCGGTTTCAGATAGCCCTCAATGCAAAGGCTCTAGACGCAAATATTGGTGTGAGAGCTAATTCAATCAAGGAAACACTGCATGTTGGTGAAGGGCATATTGAAGAAGAATCAGCCGAGTGGTTCTTGTGGGAGAACAACTCCATTTGGCTCACTAACTTCACACACCATCAGGCTTCCAAGCAGCTCTCAAGGAAACTCAGTTTTCACACTCTATGCTTAGTGCCCTTTGAGTGCATTATCTAGGAATGAACCTGGTAGAGCATCCCACACAAACGAATGCTCCACATGCGGGTTTCACATGCCACCAACTCCACATTCACAGGCAACTTCAGCGCCACAGCCGTTTTCAGATAGCCCTCAATGCAAAGGCTCTAGACGCAAATATTGGTGTGAGAGCTAATTCAATCAAGGAAACACTGCATGTTGGGGAAGGGCATATTGAAGAAGAATCAGCCGAGTGGTTCTTGTGGGAGAACAACTCCATTTGGCTCACTAACTTCACACACCATCAGGCTTCCAAGCAGCTCTCAAGGAAACTCAGTTTTCACACTCTATGCTTAGTGCCCTTTGAGTGCCTAGGACTGAAATGAAGCTTGTGAGCACCCCACACAAACGAATGCTCCACATGCGGGTTTCACATGCCACCAACTCCACATTCACAGGCAACTTCAGCGCCACAGCCGTTTTCAGATAGCCCTCAATGCAAAGGCTCTACACGCAAATATTGGTGTGAGAGCTAATTCAATCAAGGAAACACTGCATGTTAGGGAAGGGCATATTGAAGAAGAATCAGACGAGTGGTTCTTGTGGGAGAACAACTCCATTTGGCTCAATAACTTCACACACCATCAGGCTTCCAAGCAGCTCTCAAGGAAACTCAGTTTTCACACTCTATGCTTAGTGCCCTTTGAGTGCATTATCTAGGAATGAACCTGGTAGAGCATCCCACACAAACGAATGCTCCACATGCGGGTTTCACATGCCACCAACTCCACATTCCCAGGCAACTTCAGCGCCACAGCCGTTTTCAGATAGCCCTCAATGCAAAGGCTCTAGACGCAAATATTGGTATGAGAGCTAATTCAATCAAGGAAACACTGCATGTTGTTGAAGGGCATATTGAAGAATAATCAGCCGAGTGGTTCTTGTGGGAGAACAACTCCATTTGGCTCACTAACTTCACACACCATCAGGCTTCCAAGCAGCTCTCAAGGAAACTCAGTTTTCACACTCTATGCTCAGTGCCCTTTGAGTGCACTATCTAGGAATGAACCTGGCAGAGCATCAAACACAAACGAATACTCCACATGCGGGTTTCACATGCCACCAACTCCACATTCACAGGCAACTTCAGCGCCACAGCCGTTTTCAGATAGCCCTCAATGCAAAGGCTCTAGACGCAAATATTGGTGTGAGAGCTAATTCAATCAAGGAAACACTGCATGTTGGGGAAGGGCATATTGAAGAAGAATCAGCCGAGTGGTTCTTGTGGGAGAACAACTCCATTTGGCTCACTAACTTCACACACCATCAGGCTTCCAAGCAGCTCTCAAGGAAACTCAGTTTTCACACTCTATGCTTAGTGCACTTTGAGTGCCTAGGACTGAAATGAAGCTTGGTGAGCATCCCACACAAACGAATGCTCCACATGCGGGTTTCACATGCCATCAACTCCACATTCACAGGCAACTTCAGCGCCACAGCCGTTTTCAGATAGCCCTCAATGCAAAGGCTCTAGACGCAAATATTGGTGTGAGAGCTAATTCAATCAAGGAAACACTGCATGTTGGTGAAGGGCATATTGAAGAAGAATCAGCCGAGTGGTTCTTGTGGGAGAACCACTCCATTTGGCTCACTAACTTCACACACCACCAGGCTCCCAAGCAGCTCTCAAGGAAACTCAGTTTTCACACTCTATGCTTAGTACACTTTGAGTGCATTATCTAGGAATGAAACTGGTAGAGCATCCCACACAAACGAATGCTCCACATGCGGGTTTCACATGCCACCAACTCCACATTCACAGGCAACTTCAGCGCCACAGCCGTTTTCAGATAGCCCTCAATGCAAAGGCTCTAGACGCAAATATTGGTGTGAGAGCTAATTCAATCAAGGAAACATTGCATGTTGTTGAAGGGCATATTGAACAAGAATCAGCCGAGTGGTTCTTGTGGGAGAACAACTCCATTTGGCTCACTAACTTCACACACCATCAGGCTTCCAAGCAGCTCTCAAGGAAACTCAGTTTTCACACTCTATGCTTAGTTCCCTTTGAGTGCATTATCTAGGAATGAACCTGGTAGAGCATCCCACACAAACGAATGCTCCACATGCGGGTTTCACATGCCACCAACTCCACATTCACAGGCAACTTCAGCGCCACAGCCGTTTTCAGATAGCCCTCAATGCAAAGGCACTACACGCAAATATTGGTGTGAGAGCTAATTCAATCAAGGAAACACTGCATGTTAGGGAAGGGCATATTGAAGAAGAATCAGACGAGTGGTTCTTGTGGGAGAACAACTCCATTTGGCTCACTAACTTCACACACCATCAGGCTTCCAAGCAGCTCTCAAGGAAACTCAGTTTTCACACTCTATGCTTAGTGCCCTTTGAGTGCATTATCTAGGAATGAACCTGGTAGAGCATCAAACACAAACGAATGCTCCACATGCGGGTTTCACATGCCACCAACTCCACATTCACAGGCAACTTCAGCGCCACAGCCGTTTTCAGATAGCCCTCAATGCAAAGGCTCTAGACGCAAATATTGGTATGAGAGCTATTTCAATCAAGGAAACACTGCATGTTGGGGAAGGGCATATTGAAGAATAATCAGCCGAGTGGTTCTTGTGGGAGAACAACTCCATTTGGCTCACTAACTTCACACACCATCAGGCTTCCAAGCAGCTCTCAAGGAAACTCAGTTTTCACACTCTATGCTCAGTGCCCTTTGAGTGCACTATCTAGGAATGAACCTGGCAGAGCATCAAACACAAACGAATACTCCACATGCGGGTTTCACATGCCACCAACTCCACATTCACAGGCAACTTCAGCGCCACAGCCGTTTTCAGATAGCCCTCAATGCAAAGGCTCTACACGCAAATATTGGTGTGAGCGCTAATTCAATCAAGGAAACACTGCATGTTGGGGAAGGGCATATTGAAGAAGAATCAGCCGAGTGGTTCTTGTGGGAGAACAACTCCATTTGGCTCACTAACTTCACACACCATCAGGCTTCCAAGCAGCTCTCAAGGAAACTCAGTTTTCACACTCTATGCTTAGTGCACTTTGAGTGCCTAGGACTGAAATGAAGCTTGGTGAGCATCCCACACAAACGAATGCTCCACATGCGGGTTTCACATGCCACCAACTCCACATTCACAGGCAACTTCAGCGCCACAGCCGTTTTCAGATAGCCCTCAATGCAAAGGCTCTAGACGCAAATATTGGTGTGAGAGCTAATTCAATCAAGGAAACACTGCATGTTGGTGAAGGGCATATTGAACAAGAATCAGCCGAGTGGTTCTTGTGGGAGAACAACTCCATTTGGCTCACTAACTTCACACACCATCAGGCTTCCAAGCAGCTCTCAAGGAAACTCAGTTTTCACACTCTATGCTTAGTGCCCTTTGAGTGCCTAGGACTGAAATGAAGCTTGGTGAGCACCCCACACAAACGAATGCTCCACATGCGGGTTTCACATGCCACCAACTCCACATTCACAGGCAACTTCAGCGCCACAGCCGTTTTCAGATAGCCCTCAATGCAAAGGCTCTAGACACAAATATTGGTGTGAGAGCTAATTCAATCAAGGAAACACTGCATGTTGGGGAAGGGCATATTGAACAAGAATCAGCCGAGTGGTTCTTGTGGGAGAACAACTCCATTTGGCTCACTAACTTCACACACCATCAGGCTTCCAAGCAGCTCTCAAGGAAACTCAGTTTTCACACTCTATGCTTAGTGCCCTTTGAGTGCCTAGGACTGAAATGAAGCTTGGTGAGCATCCCACACAAACGAATGCTCCACATGCGGGTTTCACATGCCACCAACTCCACATTCACAGGCAACTTCAGCGCCACAGCCGTTTTCAGATAGCCCTCAATGCAAAGGCTCTAGACACAAATATTGGTGTGAGAGCTAATTCAATCAAGGAAACACTGCATGTTGGGGAAGGGCATATTGAACAAGAATCAGCCGAGTGGTTCTTGTGGGAGAACAACTCCATTTGGCTCACTAACTTCACACACCATCAGGCTTCCAAGCAGCTCTCAAGGAAACTCAGTTCTCACACTCTATACTTAGTGCCCTTTGAGTGCATTATCTAGGAATGAACCTGGTAGAGCATCCCACACAAACGAATGCTCCACATGCGGGTTTCACATGCCACCAACTCCACATTCACAGGCAACTTCAGCGCCACAGCCTTTTTCAGATAGCCCTCAATGCAAAGGCTCTAGACGCAAATATTGGTGTGAGAGCTAATTCAATCAAGGAAACACTGCATGTTGGGGAAGGGCATATTGAAGAAGAATCAGCCGAGTGGTTCTTGTGGGAGAACAACTCCATTTGGCTCACTAACTTCACACACCATCAGGCTTCCAAGCAGCTCTCAAGGAAACTCAGTTTTCACACTCTATGCTTAGTTCCCTTTGAGTGCATTATCTAGGAATGAAACTGGTAGAGCATCAAACACAAACGAATGCTCCACATGCGGGTTTCACATGCCACCAACTCCACATTCACAGGCAACTTCAGCGCCACAGCCGTTTTCAGATAGCCCTCAATGCAAAGGCTCTACACGCAAATATTGGTGTGAGAGCTAATTCAATCAAGGAAACACTGCATGTTGGTGAAGGGCATACTGAACAAAAATCAGCCGAGTGGTTCTTGTGGGAGAACAACTCCATTTGGCTCACTAACTTCACACACCATCAGGCTTCCAAGCAGCTCTCAAGGAAACTCAGTTTTCACACTCTATGCTTAGTGCCCTTTGAGTGCCTAGGACTGAAATGAAGCTTGGTGAGCATCCCACACAAACGAATGCTCCACATGCGGGTTTCACATGCCACCAACTCCACATTCACAGGCAACTTCAGCGCCACAGCCGTTTTCAGATAGCCCTCAATGCAAAGGCTCTAGACACAAATATTGGTGTGAGAGCTAATTCAATCAAGGAAACACTGCATGTTGGGGAAGGGCATATTGAAGAAGAATCAGCCGAGTGGTTCTTGTGGGAGAACCACTCCATTTGGCTCACTAACTTCACACACCACCAGGCTCCCAAGCAGCTCTCAAGGAAACTCAGTTTTCACACTCTATGCTTAGTACACTTTGAGTGCATTATCTAGGAATGAAACTGGTAGAGCATCCCACACAAACGAATGCTCCACATGCGGGTTTCACATGCCACCAACTCCACATTCACAGGCAACTTCAGCGCCACAGCCGTTTTCAGATAGCCCTCAATGCAAAGGCTCTAGACGCAAATATTGGTGTGAGAGCTAATTCAATCAAGGAAACACTGCATGTTGGGGAAGGGCATATTGAACAAGAATCAGCCGAGTGGTTCTTGTGGGAGAACAACTCCATTTGGCTCACTAACTTCACACACCATCAGGCTTCCAAGCAGCTCTCAAGGAAACTCAGTTCTCACACTCTATACTTAGTGCCCTTTGAGTGCATTATCTAGGAATGAACCTGGTAGAGCATCCCACACAAACGAATGCTCCACATGCGGGTTTCACATGCCACCAACTCCACATTCACAGGCAACTTCAGCGCCACAGCCTTTTTCAGATAGCCCTCAATGCAAAGGCTCTAGACGCAAATATTGGTGTGAGAGCTAATTCAATCAAGGAAACACTGCATGTTGGGGAAGGGCATATTGAAGAAGAATCAGCCGAGTGGTTCTTGTGGGAGAACAACTGCATTTGGCTGACTAACTTCACACACCATCAGGCTTCCAAGCAGCTCTCAACGAAACTCAGTTTTCACACTCTATGCTTAGTGCACTTGAGTGCATTATCTAGGAATGAACCTGGTAGAGCATCCCACACAAACGAATGCTCCACATGCGGGTTTCACATGTCACCAACTCCACATTCACAGGCAACTTCAGCGCCACAGCCGTTTTCAGATAGCCCTCAATGCAAAGGCTCTAGACGCAAATATTGGTGTGAGAGCTAATTCAATCAAGGAAACACTGCATGTTGGGGAAGGGCATATTGAAGAAGAATCAGCCGAGTGGTTCTTGTGGGAGAACAACTCCATTTGGCTCACTAACTTCACATACCATCAGGCTTCCAAGCAGCTCTCAAGGAAACTCAGTTTTCACACTCTATGCTTAGTGCCCTTTGAGTGCCTAGGACTGAAATGAAGCTTGTGAGCATCCCACACAAACGAATGCTCCACATGCGGGTTTCACATGCCACCAACTCCACATTCACAGGCAACTTCAGCGCCACAGCCGTTTTCAGATAGCCCTCAATGCAAAGGCTCTACACGCAAATATTGGTGTGAGAGCTAATTCAATCAAGGAAACACTGCATGTTAGGGGAAGGGCATATTGAAGAAGAATCAGCCGAGTGGTTCTTGTGGGAGAACAACTCCATTTGGCTCACTAACTTCACACACCATCAGGCTTCCAAGCAGCTCTCAAGGAAACTCAGTTTTCACACTCTATGCTTAGTGCCCTTTGAGTGCATTATCTAGGAATGAAACTGGTAGAGCATCAAACACAAACGAATGCTCCACATGCGGGTTTCACATGCCACCAACTCCACATTCACAGGCAACTTCAGCGCCACAGCCGTTTTCAGATAGCCCTCAATGCAAAGGCACTACACGCAAATATTGGTGTGAGAGCTAATTCAATCAAGGAAACACTGCATGTTAGGGAAGGGCATATTGAAGAAGAATCAGACGAGTGGTTCTTGCGGGAGAACAACTCCATTTGGCTCACTAACTTCACACACCATCAGGCTTCCAAGCAGCTCTCAAGGAAACTCAGTTTTCACACTCTATGCTTAGTGCCCTTTGAGTGCATTATCTAGGAATGAACCTGGTAGAGCATCAAACACAAACGAATGCTCCACATGCGGGTTTCACATGCCACCAACTCCACATTCACAGGCAACTTCAGCGCCACAGCCGTTTTCAGATAGCCCTCAATGCAAAGGCTCTAGACGCAAATATTGGTATGAGAGCTAATTCAATCAAGGAAACACTGCATGTTGGGGAAGGGCATATTGAAGAATAATCAGCCGAGTGGTTCTTGTGGGAGAACAACTCCATTTGGCTCACTAACTTCACACACCATCAGGCTTCCAAGCAGCTCTCAAGAAAACTCAGTTTTCACACTCTATGCTTAGTGCCATTTGAGTGCCTAGGACTGAAATGAAGCTTGGTGAGCATCCCACACAAACGAATGCTCCACATGCGGGTTTCACATGCCACCAACTCCACATTCACAGGCAACTTCAGCGCCACAGCCGTTTTCAGATAGCCCTCAATGCAAAGGCTCTAGACACAAATATTGGTGTGAGAGCTAATTCAATCAAGGAAACACTGCATGTTGGGGAAGGGCATATTGAACAAGAATCAGCCGAGTGGTTCTTGTGGGAGAACAACTCCATTTGGCTCACTAACTTCACACACCATCAGGCTTCCAAGCAGCACTCAAGGAAACTCAGTTCTCACACTCTATACTTAGTGCCCTTTGAGTGCATTATCTAGGAATGAACCTGGTAGAGCATCCCACACAAACGAATGCTCCACATGCGGGTTTCACATGCCACCAACTCCACATTCACAGGCAACTTCAGCGCCACAGCCTTTTTCAGATAGCCCTCAATGCAAAGGCTCTAGACGCAAATATTGGTGTGAGAGCTAATTCAATCAAGGAAACACTGCATGTTGGGGAAGGGCATATTGAAGAAGAATCAGCCGAGTGGTTCTTGTGGGAGAACAACTCCATTTGGCTCACTAACTTCACACACCATCAGGCTTCCAAGCAGCTCTCAAGAAAACTCAGTTTTCACACTCTATGCTTAGTGCCCTTTGAGTGCCTAGGACTGAAATGAAGCTTGGTGAGCATCCCACACAAACGAATGCTCCACATGCGGGTTTCACATGCCACCAACTCCACATTCACAGGCAACTTCAGCGCCACAGCCGTTTTCAGATAGCCCTCAATGCAAAGGCTCTAGACACAAATATTGGTGTGAGAGCTAATTCAATCAAGGAAACACTGCATGTTGGGGAAGGGCATATTGAACAAGAATCAGCCGAGTGGTTCTTGTGGGAGAACAACTCCATTTGGCTCACTAACTTCACACACCATCAGGCTTCCAAGCAGCACTCAAGGAAACTCAGTTCTCACACTCTATACTTAGTGCCCTTTGAGTGCATTATCTAGGAATGAACCTGGTAGAGCATCCCACACAAACGAATGCTCCACATGCGGGTTTCACATGCCACCAACTCCACATTCACAGGCAACTTCAGCGCCACAGCCTTTTTCAGATAGCCCTCAATGCAAAGGCTCTAGACGCAAATATTGGTGTGAGAGCTAATTCAATCAAGGAAACACTGCATGTTGGGGAAGGGCATATTGAAGAAGAATCAGCCGAGTGGTTCTTGTGGGAGAACAACTCCATTTGGCTCACTAACTTCACACACCATCAGGCTTCCAAGCAGCTCTCAAGGAAACTCAGTTTTCACACTCTATGCTTAGTGCCCTTTGAGTGCCTAGGACTGAAATGAAGCTTGGTGAGCATCCCACACAAACGAATGCTCCACATGCGGGTTTCACATGCCACCAACTCCACATTCACAGGCAACTTCAGCGCCACAGCCGTTTTCAGATAGCCCTCAATGCAAAGGCTCTAGACGCAAATATTGGTGTGAGAGCTAATTCAATCAAGGAAACACTGCATGTTGGTGAAGGGCATACTGAACAAAAATCAGCCGAGTGGTTCTTGTGGGAGAACAACTCCATTTGGCTCACTAACTTCACACACCATCAGGCTTCCAAGCAGCTCTCAAGGAAACTCAGTTTTCACACTCTATGCTTAGTGCCCTTTGAGTGCCTAGGACTGAAATGAAGCTTGGTGAGCATCCCACACAAACGAATGCTCCACATGTGGGTTTCACATGCCACCAACTCCACATTCACAGGCAACTTCAGCGCCACAGCCGTTTTCAGATAGCCCTCAATGCAAAGGCTCTAGACACAAATATTGGTGTGAGAGCTAATTCAATCAAGGAAACACTGCATGTTGGGGAAGGGCATATTGAAGAAGAATCAGCCGAGTGGTTCTTGTGGGAGAACAACTCCATTTGGCTCACTAACTTCACACACCATCAGGCTTCCAAGCAGCTCTCAAGGAAACTCAGTTCTCACACTCTATGCTTAGTGCCCTTTGAGTGCATTATCTAGGAATGAACCTGGTAGAGTATCCCACACAAACGAATGCTCCACATGCGGGTTTCACATGCCACCAACTCCACATTCACAGGCAACTTCAGCGCCACAGCCGTTTTCAGATAGCCCTCAATGCAAAGGCTCTAGACGCAAATATTGGTGTAAAAGCTAATTCAATCAAGGAAACACTGCATGTTGGGGAAGGGCATATTGAAGAAGAATCAGCCGAGTGGTTCTTGTGGGAGAACAACTCCATTTGGCTCACTAACTTCACACACCATCAGGCTTCCAAGCAGCTCTCAAGGAAACTCAGTTTTCACACTCTATGCTTAGTGCCCTTTGAGTGCCTAGGACTGAAATGAAGCTTGGTGAGCATCCCACACACACGAATGCTCCACATGCGGGTTTCACATGCCACCAACTCCACATTCACAGGCAACTTCAGCGCCACAGCCGTTTTCAGATAGCCCTCAATGCAAAGGCTCTACACGCAAATATTGGTGTGAGAGCTAATTCAATCAAGGAAACACTGCATGTTGGTGAAGGGAATATTGAAGAAGAATCAGCCGAGTGGTTCTTGTGGGAGAACAACTCCATTTGGCTCACGATCTTCACACACCACCAGGCTTCCAAGCAGCTCTCAAGGAAACTCAGTTTTCACACTCTATGCTTAGTGCCCTTTGAGTGCATTATCTAGGAATGAAACTGGTAGAGCATCAAACACAAACGAATGCTCCACATGCGGGTTTCACATGCCACCAACTCCACATTCTCAGGCAACTTCAGCGCCACAGCCGTTTTCAGATAGCCCTCAATGCAAAGGCTCTACACGCAAATATTGGTGTGAGAGCTAATTCAATCAAGGAAACACTGCATGTTGGTGAAGGGAATATTGAAGAAGAATCAGCCGAGTGGTTCTTGTGGGAGAACAACTCCATTTGGCTCACGATCTTCACACACCACCAGGCTTCCAAGCAGCTCTCAAGGAAACTCAGTTTTCACACTCTATGCTTAGTGCCCTTTGAGTGCATTATCTAGGAATGAAACTGGTAGAGCATCAAACACAAACGAATGCTCCACATGCGGGTTTCACATGCCACCAACTCCACATTCACAGGCAACTTCAGCGCCACAGCCATTTTCAGATAGCCCTCAATGCAAAGGCTCTAGACGCAAATATTGGTGTGAGAGCTAATTCAATCAAGGAAACACTGCATGTTGGGGAAGGGCATATTGAAGAAGAATCAGCCGAGTGGTTCTTGTGGGAGAACAACTCCATTTGGCTCACTAACTTCACACACCATCAGGCTTCCAAGCAGCTCTCAAGGAAACTCAGTTTTCACACTCTATGCTTAGTGCACTTTGAGTGCCTAGGATTGAAATGAAGCTTGGTGAGCATCCCACACAAACGAATGCTCCACATGCGGGTTTCACATGCCACCAACTCCACATTCACAGGCAACTTCAGCGCCACAGCCGTTTTCAGATAGCCCTCAATGCAAAGGCTCTAGACGCAAATATTGGTGTGAGAGCTAATTCAATCAAGGAAACACTGCATGTTGGTGAAGGGCATATTGAAGAAGAATCAGCCGAGTGGTTCTTGTGGGAGAACAACTCCATTTGGCTCACTAACTTCACACACCATCAGGCTTCCAAGCAGCTCTCAAGGAAACTCAGTTTTCACACTCTATGCTTAGTGCACTTTGAGTGCCTAGGACTGAAATGAAGCTTGTGAGCACCCCACACAAACGAATGCTCCACATGCGGGTTTCACATGCCACCAACTCCACATTCACAGGCAACTTCAGTGCCACAGCCGTTTTCAGATAGCCCTCAATGCAAAGGCTCTAGACGCAAATATTGGTGTGAGAGCTAATTCAATCAAGGAAACACTGCATGTTAGAGGAAGGGCATATTGAAGAAGAATCAGCCGAGTGGTTCTTGTGGGAGAACAACTCCATTTGGCTCACTAACTTCACACACCATCAGGCTTCCAAGCAGCTCTCAAGGAAACTCAGTTTTCACACTCTATGCTTAGTGCCCTTTGAGTGCATTATCTAGGAATGAAACTGGTAGAGCATCAAACACAAACGAATGCTCCACATGCGGGTTTCACATGCCACCAACTCCACATTCACAGGCAACTTCAGCGCCACAGCCGTTTTCAGATAGCCCTCAATGCAAAGGCTCTAGACGCAAATATTGGTGTGAGAGCTAATTCAATCAAGGAAACACTGCATGTTGGTGAAGAGCATATTGAAGAAGAATCAGCCGAGTGGTTCTTGTGGGAGAACAACTCCATTTGGCTCACTAACTTCACACACCATCAGGCTTCCAAGCTGCTCTCAAGGAAACTCAGTTTTCACACTCTATGCTTAGTTCCCTTTGAGTGCATTATCTAGGAATGAACCTGGTAGAGCATCCCACACAAACGAATGCTCCACATGCGGGTTTCACATGCCACCAACTCCACATTCACAGGCAACTTCAGCGCCACAGCCGTTTTCAGATAGCCCTCAATGCAAAGGCTCTAGACGCAAATATTGGTGTGAGAGCTAATTCAATCAAGGAAACACTGCATGTTGGGGAAGGGCATATTGAAGAAGAATCAGCCGAGTGGTTCTTGTGGGAGAACAACTCCATTTGGCTCACTAACTTCACACACCATCAGGCTTCCAAGCAGCTCTCAAGGAAACTCAGTTTTCACACTCTATGCTTAGTGCCCTTTGAGTGCCTAGGACTGAAATGAAGCTTGTGAGCACCCCACACAAACGAATGCTCCACATGCGGGTTTCACATGCCACCAACTCCACATTCACAGGCAACTTCAGCGCCACAGCCGTTTTCAGATAGCCCTCAATGCAAAGGCTCTACACGCAAATATTGGTGTGAGAGCTAATTCAATCAAGGAAACACTGCATGTTAGGGAAGGGCATATTGAAGAAGAATCAGCCGAGTGGTTCTTGTGGGAGAACAACTCCATTTGGCTCACTAACTTCACACACCATCAGGCTTCCAAGCAGCTCTCAAGGAAACTCAGTTTTCACACTCTATGCTTAGTGCCCTTTGAGTGCATTATCTAGGAATGAACCTGGTAGAGCATCCCACACAGACCAATGCTCCCCACGCGGGTTTCACATGCCACCAACTCCACATTCACAGGCAACTTCAGCGCCACAGCCGTTTTCAGATAGCCCTCAATGCAAAGGCTCTAGACGCAAATATTGGTATGAGAGCTAATTCAATCAAGGAAACACTGCATGTTGGGGAAGGGCATATTGAAGAATAATCAGCCGAGTGGTTCTTGTGGGAGAACAACTCCATTTGGCTCACTAACTTCACACACCATCAGGCTTCCAAGCAGCTCTCAAGGAAACTCAGTTTTCACACTCTATGCTCAGTGCCCTTTGAGTGCACTATCTAGGAATGAACCTGGCAGAGCATCAAACACAAACGAATACTCCACATGCGGGTTTCACATGCCACCAACTCCACATTCACAGGCAACTTCAGCGCCACAGCCGTTTTCAGATAGCCCTCAATGCAAAGGCTCTAGACGCAAATATTGGTGTGAGAGCTAATTCAATCAAGGAAACACTGCATGTTGGGGAAGGGCATATTGAAGAAGAATCAGCCGAGTGGTTCTTGTGGGAGAACAACTCCATTTGGCTCACTAACTTCACACACCATCAGGCTTCCAAGCAGCTCTCAAGGAAACTCAGTTTTCACACTCTATGCTTAGTGCCCTTTGAGTGCCTAGGACTGAAATGAAGCTTGTGAGCACCCCACACAAACGAATGCTCCACATGCGGGTTTCACATGCCACCAACTCCACATTCACAGGCAACTTCAGCGCCACAGCCGTTTTCAGATAGCCCTCAATGCAAAGGCTCTACACGCAAATATTGGTGTGAGAGCTAATTCAATCAAGGAAACACTGCATGTTAGGGAAGGGCATATTGAAGAAGAATCAGCCGAGTGGTTCTTGTGGGAGAACAACTCCATTTGGCTCACTAACTTCACACACCATCAGGCTTCCAAGCAGCTCTCAAGGAAACTCAGTTTTCACACTCTATGCTTAGTGCCCTTTGAGTGCATTATCTAGGAATGAACCTGGTAGAGCATCCCACACAGACCAATGCTCCCCACGCGGGTTTCACATGCCACCAACTCCACATTCACAGGCAACTTCAGCGCCACAGCCGTTTTCAGATAGCCCTCAATGCAAAGGCTCTAGACGCAAATATTGGTATGAGAGCTAATTCAATCAAGGAAACACTGCATGTTGGGGAAGGGCATATTGAAGAATAATCAGCCGAGTGGTTCTTGTGGGAGAACAACTCCATTTGGCTCACTAACTTCACACACCATCAGGCTTCCAAGCAGCTCTCAAGGAAACTCAGTTTTCACACTCTATGCTCAGTGCCCTTTGAGTGCACTATCTAGGAATGAACCTGGCAGAGCATCAAACACAAACGAATACTCCACATGCGGGTTTCACATGCCACCAACTCCACATTCACAGGCAACTTCAGCGCCACAGCCGTTTTCAGATAGCCCTCAATGCAAAGGCTCTAGACGCAAATATTGGTGTGAGAGCTAATTCAATCAAGGAAACACTGCATGTTGGGGAAGGGCATATTGAAGAAGAATCAGCCGAGTGGTTCTTGTGGGAGAACCACTCCATTTGGCTCACTAACTTCACACACCACCAGGCTCCCAAGCAGCTCTCAAGGAAACTCAGTTTTCACACTCTATGCTTAGTACACTTTGAGTGCATTATCTAGGAATGAAACTGGTAGAGCATCCCACACAAACGAATGCTCCACATGCGGGTTTCACATGCCACCAACTCCACATTCACAGGCAACTTCAGCGCCACAGCCGTTTTCAGATAGCCCTCAATGCAAAGGCTCTAGACGCAAATATTGGTGTGAGAGCTAATTCAATCAAGGAAACATTGCATGTTGTTGAAGGGCATATTGAAGAAGAATCAGCCGAGTGGTTCTTGTGGGAGAACAACTGCATTTGGCTGACTAACTTCACACACCATCAGGCTTCCAAGCAGCTCTCAAGGAAACTCAGTTTTCACACTCTATGCTTAGTTCCCTTTGAGTGCATTATCTAGGAATGAACCTGGTAGAGCATCCCACACAAACGAATGCTCCACATGCGGGTTTCACATGCCACCAACTCCACATTCACAGGCAACTTCAGCGCCACAGCCGTTTTCAGATAGCCCTCAATGCAAAGGCTCTACACGCAAATATTGGTGTGAGAGCTAATTCAATCAAGGAAACACTGCATGTTGGTGAAGGGAATATTGAAGAAGAATCAGCCGAGTGGTTCTTGTGGGAGAACAACTCCATTTGGCTCACTAACTTCACACACCATCAGGCTTCCAAGCAGCTCTCAAGGAAACTCAGTTTTCACACTCTATGCTTAGTGCCCTTTGAGTGCCTAGGACTGAAATGAAGCTTGTGAGCACCCCACACAAACGAATGCTCCACATGCGGGTTTCACATGCCACCAACTCCACATTCACAGGCAACTTCAGCGCCACAGCCGTTTTCAGATAGCCCTCAATGCAAAGGCTCTACACGCAAATATTGGTGTGAGAGCTAATTCAATCAAGGAAACACTGCATGTTAGGGAAGGGCATATTGAAGAAGAATCAGACGAGTGGTTCTTGTGGGAGAACAACTCCATTTGGCTCACTAACTTCACACACCATCAGGCTTCCAAGCAGCTCTCAAGGAAACTCAGTTTTCACACTCTATGCTTAGTGCCCTTTGAGTGCATTATCTAGGAATGAACCTGGTAGAGCATCAAACACAAACGAATGCTCCACATGCGGGTTTCACATGCCACCAACTCCACATTCACAGGCAACTTCAGCGCCACAGCCGTTTTCAGATAGCCCTCAATGCAAAGGCTCTAGACGCAAATATTGGTATGAGAGCTAATTCAATCAAGGAAACACTGCATGTTGGGGAAGGGCATATTGAAGAATAATCAGCCGAGTGGTTCTTGTGGGAGAACAACTCCATTTGGCTCACTAACTTCACACACCATCAGGCTTCCAAGCAGCTCTCAAGGAAACTCAGTTTTCACACTCTATGCTCAGTGCCCTTTGAGTGCACTATCTAGGAATGAACCTGGCAGAGCATCAAACACAAACGAATACTCCACATGCGGGTTTCACATGCCACCAACTCCACATTCACAGGCAACTTCAGCGCCACAGCCGTTTTCAGATAGCCCTCAATGCAAAGGCTCTAGACGCAAATATTGGTGTGAGAGCTAATTCAATCAAGGAAACACTGCATGTTGGGGAAGGGCATATTGAAGAAGAATCAGCCGAGTGGTTCTTGTGGGAGAACAACTGCATTTGGCTGACTAACTTCACACACCATCAGGCTTCCAAGCAGCTCTCAAGGAAACTCAGTTTTCACACTCTATGCTTAGTGCACTTTGAGTGCCTAGGACTGAAATGAAGCTTGGTGAGCATCCCACACAAACGAATGCTCCACATGCGGGTTTCACATGCCATCAACTCCACATTCACAGGCAACTTCAGCGCCACAGCCGTTTTCAGATAGCCCTCAATGCAAAGGCTCTAGACGCAAATATTGGTGTGAGAGCTAATTCAATCAAGGAAACACTGCATGTTGGTGAAGGGCATATTGAAGAAGAATCAGCCGAGTCGTTCTTGTGGGAGAACCACTCCATTTGGCTCACTAACTTCACACACCACCAGGCTCCCAAGCAGCTCTCAAGGAAACTCAGTTTTCACACTCTATGCTTAGTACACTTTGAGTGCATTATCTAGGAATGAAACTGGTAGAGCATCCCACACAATCGAATGCTCCACATGCGGGTTTCACATGCCACCAACTCCACATTCACAGGCAACTTCAGCGCCACAGCCGTTTTCAGATAGCCCTCAATGCAAAGGCTCTAGACGCAAATATTGGTGTGAGAGCTAATTCAATCAAGGAAACATTGCATGTTGGTGAAGGGCATATTGAAGAAGAATCAGCCGAGTGGTTCTTGTGGGAGAACAACTGCATTTGGCTCACTAACTTCACACACCATCAGGCTTCCAAGCAGCTCTCAAGGAAACTCAGTTTTCACACTCTATGCTTAGTTCCCTTTGAGTGCATTATCTAGGAATGAACCTGGTAGAGCATCCCACACAAACGAATGCTCCACATGCGGGTTTCACATGCCACCAACTCCACATTCACAGGCAACTTCAGCGCCACAGCCGTTTTCAGATAGCCCTCAATGCAAAGGCTCTAGACGCAAATATTGTTGTGAGAGCTAATTCAATCAAGGAAACACTGCATGTTGGGGAAGGGCATATTGAAGAAGAATCAGCCGAGTGGTTCTTGTGGGAGAACAACTCCATTTGGCTCACTAACTTCACACACCATCAGGCTTCCAAGCAGCTCTCAAGGAAACTCAGTTTTCACACTCTATGCTTAGTGCCCTTTGAGTGCCTAGGACTGAAATGAAGCTTGTGAGCATCCCACACAAACGAATGCTCCACATGCGGGTTTCACATGCCACCAACTCCACATTCACAGGCAACTTCAGCGCCACAGCCGTTTTCAGATAGCCCTCAATGCAAAGGCTCTAGACGCAAATATTGTTGTGAGAGCTAATTCAATCAAGGAAACACTGCATGTTGGGGAAGGGCATATTGAAGAAGAATCAGCCGAGTGGTTCTTGTGGGAGAACCACTCCATTTGGCTCACTAACTTCACACACCACCAGGCTCCCAAGCAGCTCTCAAGGAAACTCAGTTTTCACACTCTATGCTTAGTACACTTTGAGTGCATTATCTAGGAATGAACCTGGTAGAGCATCCCACACAAACGAATGCTCCACATGCGGGTTTCACATGCCACCAACTCCACATTCACAGGCAACTTCAGCGCCACAGCCGTTTTCAGATAGCCCTCAATGAAAGGCTCTAGACGCAAATATTGGTGTGGGAGCTAATTCAATCAAGGAAACATTGCATGTTGTTGAAGGGCATATTGAACAAGAATCAGCCGAGTGGTTCTTGTGGGAGAACAACTGCATTTGGCTGACTAACTTCACACACCATCAGGCTTCCAAGCAGCTCTCAAGGAAACTCAGTTTTCACACTCTATGCTTAGTTCCCTTTGAGTGCATTATCCAGGAATGAACCTGGTAGAGCATCCCACACAAACGAATGCTCCACATGCGGGTTTCACATGCCACCAACTCCACATTCACAGGCAACTTCAGCGCCACAGCCGTTTTCAGATAGCCCTCAATGCAAAGGCTCTAGACGCAAATATTGGTGTGAGAGCTAATTCAATCAAGGAAACACTGCATGTTGGGGAAGGGCATATTGAAGAAGAATCAGCCGAGTGGTTCTTGTGGGAGAACAACTCCATTTGGCTCACTAACTTCACACACCATCAGGCTTCCAAGCAGCTCTCAAGGAAACTCAGTTTTCACACTCTATGCTTAGTGCCCTTTGAGTGCCTAGGACTGAAATGAAGCTTGTGAGCATCCCACACAAACGAATGCTCCACATGCGGGTTTCACATGCCACCAACTCCACATTCACAGGCAACTTCAGCGCCACAGCCGTTTTCAGATAGCCCTCAATGCAAAGGCTCTACACGCAAATATTGGTGTGAGAGCTAATTCAATCAAGGAAACACTGCATGTTAGGGAAAGGGCATATTGAAGAAGAATCAGCCGAGTGGTTCTTGTGGGAGAACAACTCCATTTGGCTCACTAACTTCACACACCATCAGGCTTCCAAGCAGCTCTCAAGGAAACTCAGTTTTCACACTCTATGCTTAGTGCCCTTTGAGTGCATTATCTAGGAATGAAACTGGTAGAGCATCAAACACAAACGAATGCTCCACATGCGGGTTTCACATGCCACCAACTCCACATTCACAGGCAACTTCAGCGCCACAGCCGTTTTCAGATAGCCCTCAATGCAAAGGCTCTAGACGCAAATATTGGTATGAGAGCTAATTCAATCAAGGAAACACTGCATGTTGTTGAAGGGCATATTGAAGAATAATCAGCCGAGTGGTTCTTGTGGGAGAACAACTCCATTTGGCTCACTAACTTCACACACCATCAGGCTTCCAAGCAGCTCTCAAGGAAACTCAGTTTTCACACTCTATGCTCAGTGCCCTTTGAGTGCACTATCTAGGAATGAACCTGGCAGAGCATCAAACACAAACGAATACTCCACATGCGGGTTTCACATGCCACCAACTCCACATTCACAGGCAACTTCAGCGAAATAGCCGGTTTCAGATAGCCCTCAATGCAAAGGCTCTAGACGCAAATATTGGTGTGAGAGCTAATTCAATCAAGGAAACACTGCATGTTGGTGAAGGGCATATTGAAGAAGAATCAGCCGAGTGGTTCTTGTGGGAGAACAACTCCATTTGGCTCACTAACTTCACACACCATCAGGCTTCCAAGCAGCTCTCAAGGAAACTCAGTTTTCACACTCTATGCTTAGTGCCCTTTGAGTGCATTATCTAGGAATGAACCTGGTAGAGCATCAAACACAAACGAATGCTCCACATGCGGGTTTCACATGCCACCAACTCCACATTCACAGGCAACTTCAGCGCCACAGCCGTTTTCAGATAGCCCTCAATGCAAAGGCTCTAGACGCAAATATTGGTATGAGAGCTAATTCAATCAAGGAAACACTGCATGTTGTTGAAGGGCATATTGAAGAATAATCAGCCGAGTGGTTCTTGTGGGAGAACAACTCCATTTGGCTCACTAACTTCACACACCATCAGGCTTCCAAGCAGCTCTCAAGGAAACTCAGTTTTCACACTCTATGCTCAGTGCCCTTTGAGTGCACTATCTAGGAATGAACCTGGCAGAGCATCAAACACAAACGAATACTCCACATGCGGGTTTCACATGCCACCAACTCCACATTCACAGGCAACTTCAGCGAAATAGCCGGTTTCAGATAGCCCTCAATGCAAAGGCTCTAGACGCAAATATTGGTGTGAGAGCTAATTCAATCAAGGAAACACTGCATGTTGGTGAAGGGCATATTGAAGAAGAATCAGCCGAGTGGTTCTTGTGGGAGAACAACTCCATTTGGCTCACTAACTTCACACACCATCAGGCTTCCAAGCAGCTCTCAAGGAAACTCAGTTTTCACACTCTATGCTTAGTGCATTTTGAGTGCCTAGGACTGAAATGAAGCTTGGTGAGCATCCCACACAAACGAATGCTCCACATGCGGGTTTCACATGCCACCAACTCCACATTCACAGGCAACTTCAGCGCCACAGCCGTTTTCAGATAGCCCTCAATGCAAAGGCTCTAGACGCAAATATTGGTGTGAGAGCTAATTCAATCAAGGAAACACTGCATGTTGGTGAAGGGCATATTGAACAAGAATCAGCCGAGTGATTCTTGTGGGAGAACAACTCCATTTGGCTCACTAACTTCACACACCATCAGGCTTCCAAGCAGCTCTCAAGGAAACTCAGTTTTCACACTCTATGCTTAGTGCCCTTTGAGTGCCTAGGACTGAAATGAAGCTTGGTGAGCATCCCACACAAACGAATGCTCCACATGCGGGTTTCACATGCCACCAACTCCACATTCACAGGCAACTTCAGCGCCACAGCCGTTTTCAGATAGCCCTCAATGCAAAGGCTCTAGACACAAATATTGGTGTGAGAGCTAATTCAATCAAGGAAACACTGCATGTTGGGGAAGGGCATATTGAACAAGAATCAGCCGAGTGGTTCTTGTGGGAGAACAACTCCATTTGGCTCACTAACTTCACACACCATCAGGCTTCCAAGCAGCTCTCAAGGAAACTCAGTTTTCACACTCTATGCTTAGTGCCCTTTGAGTGCCTAGGACTGAAATGAAGCTTGGTGAGCATCCCACACAAACGAATGCTCCACATGCGGGTTTCACATGCCACCAACTCCACATTCACAGGCAACTTCAGCGCCACAGCCGTTTTCAGATAGCCCTCAATGCAAAGGCTCTAGACACAAATATTGGTGTGAGAGCTAATTCAATCAAGGAAACACTGCATGTTGGGGAAGGGCATATTGAACAAGAATCAGCCGAGTGGTTCTTGTGGGAGAACAACTCCATTTGGCTCACTAACTTCACACACCATCAGGCTTCCAAGCAGCTCTCAAGGAAACTCAGTTCTCACACTCTATACTTAGTGCCCTTTGAGTGCATTATCTAGGAATGAACCTGGTAGAGCATCCCACACAAACGAATGCTCCACATGCGGGTTTCACATGCCACCAACTCCACATTCACAGGCAACTTCAGCGCCACAGCCTTTTTCAGATAGCCCTCAATGCAAAGGCTCTAGACGCAAATATTGGTGTGAGAGCTAATTCAATCAAGGAAACACTGCATGTTGGGGAAGGGCATATTGAAGAAGAATCAGCCGAGTGGTTCTTGTGGGAGAACAACTCCATTTGGCTCACTAACTTCACACACCATCAGGCTTCCAAGCAGCTCTCAAGGAAACTCAGTTTTCACACTCTATGCTTAGTTCCCTTTGAGTGCATTATCTAGGAATGAAACTGGTAGAGCATCAAACACAAACGAATGCTCCACATGCGGGTTTCACATGCCACCAACTCCACATTCACAGGCAACTTCAGCGCCACAGCCGTTTTCAGATAGCCCTCAATGCAAAGGTTCTAGACGCAAATATTGGTGTGAGAGCTAATTCAATCAAGGAAACACTGCATGTTGGTGAAGGGCATACTGAACAAAAATCAGCCGAGTGGTTCTTGTGGGAGAACAACTCCATTTGGCTCACTAACTTCACACACCATCAGGCTTCCAAGCAGCTCTCAAGGAAACTCAGTTCTCACACTCTATGCTTAGTGCCCTTTGAGTGCCTAGGACTGAAATGAAGCTTGGTGAGCATCCCACACAAACGAATGCTCCACATGCGGGTTTCACATGCCACCAACTCCACATTCACAGGCAACTTCAGCGCCACAGCCGTTTTCAGATAGCCCTCAATGCAAAGGCTCTAGACACAAATATTGGTGTGAGAGCTAATTCAATCAAGGAAACACTGCATGTTGGGGAAGGGCATATTG
Organism: Ochotona princeps; assembly: GCF_030435755.1. Taxonomy (NCBI): domain Eukaryota; kingdom Metazoa; phylum Chordata; class Mammalia; order Lagomorpha; family Ochotonidae; genus Ochotona; species Ochotona princeps. The sequence goes on from NW_026699635.1 coordinate 66,941, forward strand.
AAGAAGAATCAGCCGAGTGGTTCTTGTGGGAGAACAACTCCATTTGGCTCACTAACTTCACACACCATCAGGCTTCCAAGCAGCTCTCAAGGAAACTCAGTTTTCACACTCTATGCTTAGTGCCCTTTGAGTGCCTAGGACTGAAATGAAGCTTGGTGAGCATCCCACACACACGAATGCTCCACATGCGGGTTTCACATGCCACCAACCCCACATTCACAGGCAACTTCAGTGCCACAGCCGTTTTCAGATAGCCCTCAATGCAAAGGCTCTACACGCAAATATTGGTGTGAGAGCTAATTCAATCAAGGAAACACTGCATGTTGGTGAAGGGAATATTGAAGAAGAATCAGCCGAGTGGTTCTTGTGGGAGAACAACTCCATTTGGCTCACTAACTTCACACACCATCAGGCTTCCAAGCAGCTCTCAAGGAAACTCAGTTTTCACACTCTATGCTTAGTGCCCTTTGAGTGCATTATCTAGGAATGAAACTGGTAGAGCATCCCACACAAACGAATGCTCCACATGCGGGTTTCACATGCCACCAACTCCACATTCACAGGCAACTTCAGCGCCACAGCCGTTTTCAGATAGCCCTCAATGCAAAGGCTCTAGACGCAAATATTGGTGTGAGAGCTAATTCAATCAAGGAAACACTGCATGTTAGGGGAAGGGCATATTGAAGAAGAATCAGCCGAGTGGTTCTTGTGGGAGAACAACTCCATTTGGCTCACTAACTTCACACACCATCAGGCTTCCAAGCAGCTCTCAAGGAAACTCAGTTTTCACACTCTATGCTTAGTGCCCTTTGAGTCCATTATCTAGGAATGAAACTGGTAGAGCATCAAACACAAACGAATGCTCCACATGCGGGTTTCACATGCCACCAACTCCACATTCACAGGCAACTTCAGCGCCACAGCCGTTTTCAGATAGCCCTCAATGCAAAGGCTCTACACGCAAATTTTGGTGTGAGAGCTAATTCAATCAAGGAAAACTGCATGTTGAGGAAGGGCATATTGAAGAAGAATCAGCCGAGTGGTTCTTGTGGGAGAACAACTCCATTTGGCTCACTAACTTCACACACCATCAGGCTTCCAAGCAGCTCTCAAGGAAACTCAGTTTTCACACTCTATGTTGGTGCACTTAGAGTACATTATCTAGGAATGAAACTGGTAGAGCATCCCACACAAACGAATGCTCCACATGCGGGTTTCACATGCCACCAACTCCACATTCACAGGCAACTTCAGCGCCACAGCCGTTTTCAGATAGCCCTCAATGCAAAGGCTCTAGACGCAAATATTGGTGTGAGAGCTAATTCAATCAAGGAAACACTGCATGTTGGGGAAGGGCATATTGAAGAAGAATCAGCCGAGTGGTTCTTGTGGGAGAACAACTCCATTTGGCTCACTAACTTCACACACCATCAGGCTTCCAAGCAGCTCTCAAGGAAACTCAGTTTTCACACTCTATGCTTAGTGCACTTTGAGTGCCTAGGACTGAAATGAAGCTTGTGAGCACCCCACACAAACGAATGCTCCACATGCGGGTTTCACATGCCACCAACTCCACATTCACAGGCAACTTCAGTGCCACAGCCGTTTTCAGATAGCCCTCAATGCAAAGGCTCTACACGCAAATATTGGTGTGAGAGCTAATTCAATCAAGGAAACACTGCATGTTAGAGGAAGGGCATATTGAAGAAGAATCAGCCGAGTGGTTCTTGTGGGAGAACAACTCCATTTGGCTCACTAACTTCACACACCATCAGGCTTCCAAGCAGCTCTCAAGGAAACTCAGTTTTCACACTCTATGCTCAGTGCCCTTTGAGTGCACTATCTAGGAATGAACCTGGCAGAGCATCAAACACAAACGAATACTCCACATGCGGGTTTCACATGCCACCAACTCCACATTCACAGGCAACTTCAGCGAAATAGCCGGTTTCAGATAGCCCTCAATGCAAAGGCTCTAGACGCAAATATTGGTGTGAGAGCTAATTCAATCAAGGAAACACTGCATGTTGGTGAAGGGCATATTGAAGAAGAATCAGCCGAGTGGTTCTTGTGGGAGAACAACTCCATTTGGCTCACTAACTTCACACACCATCAGGCTTCCAAGCAGCTCTCAAGGAAACTCAGTTTTCACACTCTATGCTTAGTTCCCTTTGAGTGCATTATCTAGGAATGAACCTGGTAGAGCATCCCACACAAACGAATGCTCCACATGCGGGTTTCACATGCCACCAACTCCACATTCACAGGCAACTTCAGCGCCACAGCCGTTTTCAGATAGCCCTCAATGCAAAGGCTCTAGACGCAAATATTGGTGTGAGAGCTAATTCAATCAAGGAAACACTGCATGTTGGGGAAGGGCATATTGAAGAAGAATCAGCCGAGTGGTTCTTGTGGGAGAACAACTCCATTTGGCTCACTAACTTCACACATCATCAGGCTTCCAAGCAGCTCTCAAGGAAACTCAGTTTTCACACTCTATGCTTAGTGCACTTTGAGTGCCTAGGACTGAAATGAAGCTTGTGAGCATCCCACACAAACGAATGCTCCACATGCGGGTTTCACATGCCACCAACTCCACATTCACAGGCAACTTCAGCGCCATAGCCGTTTTCAGATAGCCATCAATGCAAAGGCTCTAGACGCAAATATTGGTGTGAGAGCTAATTCAATCAAGGAAACACTGAATGTTGGGGAAGGGCATATTGAAGAAGAATCAGCCGAGTGGTTCTTGTGGGAGAACAACTCCATTTGGCTCACTAACTTCACACACCATCAGGCTTCCAAGCAGCTCTCAAGGAAACTCTGTTTTCACACTCTATGTTAGTTCACTGTGAGTACATTATCTAGGAATGAAACTGGTAGAGCATCCCACACAAACGAATGCTCCACATGCGGGTTTCACATGCCACCAACTCCACATTCACAGGCAACTTCAGCGCCACAGCCGTTTTCAGATAGCCCTCAATGCAAAGGCTCTAGACGCAAATATTGGTGTGAGAGCTAATTCAATCAAGGAAACACTGCATGTTGGTGAAGGGCATATTGAAGAAGAATCAGCCGAGTGGTTCTTGTGGGAGAACAACTCCATTTGGCTCACTAACTTCACACACCATCAGGCTTCCAAGCAGCTCTCAAGGAAACTCAGTTTTCACACTCTATGCTTAGTGCCCTTTGAGTGCATTATCTAGGAATGAAACTGGTAGAGCATCAAAGAAAAACGAATGCTCCACATGCGGGTTTCACATGCCACCAACTCCACATTCACAGGCAACTTCAGCGCCACAGCCGTTTTCAGATAGCCCTCAATGCAAAGGCTCTACACGCAAATATTGGTGTGAGAGCTAATTCAATCAAGGAAACACTGCATGTTGGTGAAGGGCATATTGAAGAAGAATCAGCCGAGTGGTTCTTGTGGGAGAACAACTCCATTTGGCTCACTAACTTCACACACCATCAGGCTTCCAAGCAGCTCTCAAGGAAACTCAGTTTTCACACTCTATGCTTAGTTCCCTTTGAGTGCATTATCTAGGAATGAACCTGGTAGAGCATCCCACACAAACGAATGCTCCACATGCGGGTTTCACATGCCACCAACTCCACATTCACAGGCAACTTCAGCGCCACAGCCGTTTTCAGATAGCCCTCAATGCAAAGGCTCTAGACGCAAATATTGGTGTGAGAGCTAATTCAATCAAGGAAACACTGCATGTTGGGGAAGGGCATATTGAAGAAGAATCAGCCGAGTGGTTCTTGTGGGAGAACAACTCCATTTGGCTCACTAACTTCACACACCATCAGGCTTCCAAGCAGCTCTCAAGGAAACTCAGTTTTCACACTCTATGCTTAGTGCCCTTTGAGTGCATTATCTAGGAATGAAACTGGTAGAGCATCAAACACAAACGAATGCTCCACATGCGGGTTTCACATGCCACCAACTCCACATTCACAGGCAACTTCAGCGCCACAGCCGTTTTCAGATAGCCCTCAATGCAAAGGCTCTACACGCAAATATTGGTGTGAGAGCTAATTCAATCAAGGAAACACTGCATGTTAGGGAAGGGCATATTGAAGAAGAATCAGATGAGTGGTTCTTGTGGGAGAACAACTCCATTTGGCTCACTAACTTCACACACCATCAGGCTTCCAAGCAGCTCTCAAGGAAACTCAGTTTTCACACTCTATGCTTAGTGCCCTTTGAGTGCATTATCTAGGAATGAACCTGGTAGAGCATCAAACACAAACGAATGCTCCACATGCGGGTTTCACATGCCACCAACTCCACATTCACAGGCAACTTCAGCGCCACAGCCGTTTTCAGATAGCCCTCAATGCAAAGGCTCTAGACGCAAATATTGGTATGAGAGCTAATTCAATCAAGGAAACACTGCATGTTGGTGAAGGGCATATTGAAGAAGAATCAGCCGAGTGGTTCTTGTGGGAGAACAACTCCATTTGGCTCACTAACTTCACACACCATCAGGCTTCCAAGCAGCTCTCAAGGAAACTCAGTTTTCACACTCTATGCTCAGTGCCCTTTGAGTGCACTATCTAGGAATGAACCTGGCAGAGCATCCCACACAAACGAATGCTCCACATGCGGGTTTCACATGCCACCAACTCCACATTCACAGGCAACTTCAGCGCCACAGCCGTTTTCAGATAGCCCTCAATGCAAAGGCTCTAGACGCAAATATTGGTGTGAGAGCTAATTCAATCAAGGAAACACTGCATGTTGGGGAAGGGCATATTGAAGAAGAATCAGCCGAGTGGTTCTTGTGGGAGAACAACTCCATTTGGCTCACTAACTTCACACACCATCAGGCTTCCAAGCAGCTCTCAAGGTAACTCTGTTTTCACACTCTATGCTTAGTGCACTTTGAGTGCCTAGGACTGAAATGAAGCTTGGTGAGCATCCCACTGAAACGAATGCCCCACATGCGGGTTTCACATGCCACCAACTCCACATTCACAGGCAACTTCAGCGCCACATCCGTTTTCAGATAGCCCTCAATGCAAAGGCTCTACACGCAAATATTGGTATGAGAGCAAATTCAATCAAGGAAACACTGCATGTTGGGGAAGGGCATATTGAAGAAGAATCAGCCGAGTGGTTCTTGTGGGAGAACAACTCCATTTGGCTCACTAACTTCACACACCATCAGGCTTCCAAGCAGCTCTCAAGGAAACTCAGGTTTCACACTCTATGCTTAGTGCACTTTAAATGCATTATCTAGGAATGAAACTGGTAGAGCATCAAGCACAAACGAATGCTCCACATGCGGGTTTCACATGCCACCAACTCCACATTCACAGGCAACTTCAGCGCCACAGCCGTTTTCAGATAGCCCTCAATGCAAAGGATCTAGACGCAAATATTGGTATGAGAGCTAATTCAATCAAGGAAACACTGCATGTTGGGGAAGGGCATATTGAAGAAGAATCAGCCGAGTGGTTCTTGTGGGAGAACAACTCCATTTGGCTCACTAACTTCACACACCATCAGGCTTCCAAGCAGCTCTCAAGGAAACTCAGTTTTCACACTCTATGCTCAGTGCCCTTTGAGTGCACTATCTAGGAATGAACCTGGCAGAGCATCAAACACAAACGAATACTCCACATGCGCGTTTCACATGCCACCAACTCCACATTCCCAGGCAACTTCAGCGAAATAGCCGGTTTCAGATAGCCCTCAATGCAAAGGCTCTAGACGCAAATATTGGTTTGAGAGCTAATTCAATCAAGGAAACACTGCATGTTGGTGAAGGGCATATTGAAGAAGAATCAGCCGAGTGGTTCTTGTGGGAGAACAACTCCATTTGGCTCACTAACTTCACACACCACCAGGCTCCCAAGCAGCTCTCAAGGAAACTCAGTTTTCACACTCTATGCTTAGTACACTTTGAGTGCATTAACTAGGAATGAAACTGATAGAGCATCCCACACAAACGAATGCTCCACATGCGGGTTTCACATGCCACCAACTCCACATTCACAGGCAACTTCAGCGCCACAGCCGTTTTCAGATAGCCCTCAATGCAAAGGCTCTAGACGCAAATATTGGTGTGAGAGCTAATTCAATCAAGGAAACATTGCATGTTGGTGAAGGGCATATTGAAGAAGAATCAGCCGAGTGGTTCTTGTGGGAGAACAACTCCATTTGGCTCACTAACTTCACACACCATCAGGCTTCCAAGCAGCTCTCAAGGAAACTCAGTTTTCACACTCTATGCTTAGTGCACTTTGAGTGCATTATCTAGGAATGAACCTGGTAGAGCATCCCACACAAACGAATGCTCCACATGCGGGTTTCACATGCCACCAACTCCACATTCACAGGCAACTTCACCGCCACAGCCATTTTCAGATAGCCCTCAATGCAAAGGCTCTACACGCAAATATTGGTGTGAGAGCTAATTCAATCAAGGAAACACTGCATGTTGGTGAAGGGCATATTGAAGAAGAATCAGCCGAGTGGTTCTTGTGGGAGAACAACTCCATTTGGCTCACTAACTTCACACACCACCAGGCTTCCAAGCAGCTCTCAAGGAAACTCAGTTTTCACACTCTATGCTTAGTGACCTTTGAGTGCCTAGGACTGAAATGAAGCTTGGTGAGCATCCCACACAAACGAATGCTCCACATGCGGGTTTCACATGCCACCAACTCCACATTCACAGGCAACTTCAGCGCCACAGCCGTTTTCAGATAGCCCTCAATGCAAAGGCTCTAGACGCAAATATTGGTGTGAGAGCTAATTCAATCAAGGAAACACTGCATGTTGGGGAAGGGCATATTGAAGAAGAATCAGCCGAGTGGTTCTTGTGGGAGAACAACTCCATTTGGCTCACTAACTTCACACACCATCAGGCTTCCAAGCAGCTCTCAAGGAAACTCAGTTTTCACACTCTATGCTTAGTGCCCTTTGAGTGCATTATCTAGGAATGAAACTGGTAGAGCATCAAACACAAACGAATGCTCCACATGCGGGTTTCACATGCCACCAACTCCACATTCACAGGCAACTTCAGCGCCACAGCCGTTTTCAGATAGCCCTCAATGCAAAGGCTCTACACGCAAATATTGGTGTGAGAGCTAATTCAATCAAGGAAACACTGCATGTTGGGGAAGGGCATATTGAAGAAGAATCAGCCGAGTGGTTCTTGTGGGAGAACAACTCCATTTGGCTCACTAACTTCACACACCATCAGGCTCCCAAGCAGCTCTCAAGGAATCTCAGTTTTCACACTCTATGCTTAGTGCCCTTTGAGTGCATTATCTAGGAATGAAACCGATAGAGCATCCCACACAAACGAATGCTCCACATGCGGGTTTCACATGCCACCAACTCCACATTCACAGGCAACTTCAGCGCCACAGCCGTTTTCAGATAGCCCTCAATGCAAAGGCTCTAGACGCAAATATTGGTGTGAGAGCTAATTCAATCAAGGAAACATTGCATGTTGGTGAAGGGCATATTGAAGAAGAATCAGCCTAGTGGTTCTTGTGGGAGAACAACTCCATTTGGCTCACTAACTTCACACACCATCAGGCTTCCAAGCAGCTCTCAAGGAAACTCAGTTTTCACACTCTATGCTTAGTGCCCTTTGTGTGCCTAGGACTGAAATGAAGCTTGTGAGCACCCCACACAAACGAATGCTCCACATGCGGGTTTCACATGCCACCAACTCCACATTCACAGGCAACTTCAGCGCCACAGCCGTTTTCAGATAGCCCTCAATGCAAAGGCTCTAGACGCAAATATTGGTGTGAGAGCTAATTCAATCAAGGAAACACTGCATGTTAGGGGAAGGGCATATTGAAGAAGAATCAGACGAGTGGTTCTTGTGGGAGAACAACTCCATTTGGCTCACTAACTTCACACACCATCAGGCTTCCAAGCAGCTCTCAAGGAAACTCAGTTTTCACACTCTATGCTTAGTGCCCTTTGAGTGCATTATCTAGGAATGAACCTGGTAGAGCATCAAACACAAACGAATGCTCCACATGCGGGTTTCACATGCTACCAACTCCACATTCACAGGCAACTTCAGCGCCACAGCCGTTTTCAGATAGCCCTCAATGCAAAGGCTCTAGACGCAAATCTTGGTATGAGAGCTAATTCAATCAAGGAAACACTGCATGTTGGGGAAGGGCATATTGAAGAAGAATCAGCCGAGTGGTTCTTGTGGGAGAACAACTCCATTTGGCTCACTAACTTCACACACCATCAGGCTTCCAAGCAGCTCTCAAGGAAACTCAGTTTTCACACTCTATGGTTAGTGCCCTTTGAGTGCATTATCTAGGAATGAACCTGGTAGAGCATCAAACACAAACGAATGCTCCACATGCGGGTTTCACATGCCACCAACTCCACATTCACTGGCAACTTCAGCGCCACAGCCGTTTTCAGATAGCCCTCAATGCAAAGGCTCTAGACGCAAATATTGGTATGAGAGCAAATTCAATCAAGGAAACACTGCATGTTGGGGAAGGGCATATTGAAGAAGAATCAGCCGAGTGGTTCTTGTGGGAGAACAACTCCATTTGGCTCACTAACTTCACACACCATCAGGCTTCCAAGCAGCTCTCAAGGAAACTCAGTTTTCACACTCTATGCTTAGTGCACTTTGAAGGCATTATCTAGGAATGAAACTGGTAGAGCATCAAACACAAACGAATGCTCCACATGCGGGTTTCACATGCCACCAACTCCACATTCACAGGCAACTTCAGCGCCACAGCCGTTTTCAGATAGCCCTCAATGCAAAGGATCTAGACGCAAATATTCGTATGAGAGCTAATTCAATCAAGGAAACACTGCATGTTGGGGAAGGGCATATTGAAGAAGAATCAGCCGAGTGGTTCTTGTGGGAGAACAACTCCATTTGGCTCACTAACTTCACACACCATCAGGCTTCCAAGCAGCTCTCAAGGAAACTCAGTTTTCACACTCTATGCTCAGTGCCCTTTGAGTGCACTATCTAGGAATGAACCTGGCAGAGCATCAAACACAAACGAATACTCCACATGCGGGTTTCACATGCCACCAACTCCACATTCACAGGCAACTTCAGCGCCACAGCCGTTTTCAGATAGCCCTCAATGCAAAGGCTCTACACGCAAATATTGGTGTGAGAGCTAATTCAATCAAGGAAACACTGCATGTTGGTGAAGGGCATATTGAAGAAGAATCAGCCGAGTGGTTCTTGTGGGAGAACAACTCCATTTGGCTCACTAACTTCACACACCATCAGGCTTCCAAGCAGCTCTCAAGGAAACTCAGTTTTCACACTCTATGCTTAGTGCACTTTGAGTGCCTAGGACTGAAATGAAGCTTGGTGAGCATCCCACACAAACGAATGCTCCACATGCGGGTTTCACATGCCACCAACTCCACATTCACAGGCAACTTCAGCGCCACAGCCGTTTTCAGATAGCCCTCAATGCAAAGGCTCTAGACGCAAATATTGGTATGAGAGCAAATTCAATCAAGGAAACACTGCATGTTGGGGAAGGGCATATTGAAGAAGAATCAGCCGAGTGGTTCTTGTGGGAGAACAACTCCATTTGGCTCACTAACTTCACACACCATGAGGCTTCCAAGCAGCTCTCAAGGAAACTCAGTTTTCACACTCTATGTTAGTGCACTGTGAGTACATTATCTATGAATGAAACTGGTAGAGCATCCCACACAAACGAATGCTCCACATGCGGGTTTCACATGCCACCAACTCCACATTCACAGGCAACTTCAGCGCCACAGCCGTTTTCAGATAGCCCTCAATGCAAAGGCTCTAGACGCAAATATTGGTGTGAGAGCTAATTCAATCAAGGAAACACTGCATGTTGGTGAAGGGCATATTGAAGAAGAATCAGCCGAGTGGTTCTTGTGGGAGAACAACTCCATTTGGCTCACTAACTTCACACACCATCAGGCTTCCAAGCAGCTCTCAAGGAAACTCAGTTTTCACACTCTATGCTTAGTACCCTTTGAGTGCATTATCTAGGAATGCAACTGGTAGAGCATCAAACACAAACGAATGCTCCACATGCGGGTTTCACATGCCACCAACTCCACATTCACAGGCAACTTCAGCGCCACAGCCGTTTTCAGATAGCCCTCAATGCAAAGGCTCTACACGCAAATATTGGTGTGAGAGCTAATTCAATCAAGGAAACACTGCATGTTGGTGAAGGGCATATTGAAGAAGAATCAGACGAGTGGTTCTTGTGGGAGAACAACTCCATTTGGCTCACTAACTTCACACACCATCAGGCTTCCAAGCAGCTCTCAAGGAAACTCAGTTTTCACACTCTATGCTTAGTTCCCTTTGAGTGCATTATCTAGGAATGAACCTGGTAGAGCATCCCACAGAAACGAATGCTCCACATGCGGGTTTCACATGCCACCAACTCCACATTCACAGGCAACTTCAGCGCCACAGCCGTTTTCAGATAGCCCTCAATGCAAAGGCTCTAGACGCAAATATTGGTGTGAGAGCTAATTCAATCAAGGAAACACTGCATGTTGGGGAAGGGCATATTGAAGAAGAATCAGCCGAGTGGTTCTTGTGGGAGAACAACTCCATTTGGCTCACTAACTTCACACACCATCAGGCTTCCAAGCAGCTCTCAAGGAAACTCAGTTTTCACACTCTATGCTTAGTGCCCTTTGAGTGCATTATCTAGGAATGAAACTGGTAGAGCATCAAACACAAACGAATGCTACACATGCGGGTTTCACATGCCACCAACTCCACATTCACAGGCAACTTCAGCGCCACAGCCGTTTTCAGATAGCCCTCAATGCAAAGGCTCTAGACGCAAATATTGGTGTGAGAGCTAATTCAATCAAGGAAACACTGCATGTTGGGGAAGGGCATATTGAAGAAGAATCAGCCGAGTGGTTCTTGTGGGAGAACAACTCCATTTGGCTCACTAACTTCACACACCATCAGGCTTCCAAGCAGCTCTCAAGGAAACTCAGTTTTCACACTCTATGCTTAGTGCACTTTGAGTGCCTAGGACTGAAATGAAGCTTGGTGAGCACCCCACACAAACGAATGCTCCACATGCGGGTTTCACATGCCACCAACTCCACATTCACAGGCAACTTCAGCGCCACAGCCATTTTCAGATAGCCCTCAATGCAAAGGCTCTAGACGCAAATATTGGTATGAGAGCAAATTCAATCAAGGAAACACTGCATGTTGGTGAAGGGCATATTGAAGAAGAATCAGCCGAGTGGTTCTTGTGGGAGAACAACTCCATTTGGCTCACTAACTTCACACACCATCAGGCTTCCAAGCAGCTCTCAAGGAAACTCAGTTTTCACACTCTATGCTTAGTGCACTTTGAGTGCCTAGGACTGAAATGAAGCTTGGTGAGCATCCCACACAAACGAATGCTCCACATGCGGGTTTCACATGCCACCAACTCCACATTCACAGGCAACTTCAGCGCCACAGCCGTTTTCAGATAGCCCTCAATGCAAAGGCTCTAGACGCAAATATTGGTATGAGAGCAAATTCAATCAAGGAAACACTGCATGTTGGGGAAGGGCATATTGAAGAAGAATCAGCCGAGTGGTTCTTGTGGGAGAACAACTCCATTTGGCTCACTAACTTCACACACCATGAGGCTTCCAAGCAGCTCTCAAGGAAACTCAGTTTTCACACTCTATGTTAGTGCACTGTGAGTACATTATCTATGAATGAAACTGGTAGAGCATCCCACACAAACGAATGCTCCACATGCGGGTTTCACATGCCACCAACTCCACATTCACAGGCAACTTCAGCGCCACAGCCGTTTTCAGATAGCCCTCAATGCAAAGGCTCTAGACGCAAATATTGGTGTGAGAGCTAATTCAATCAAGGAAACACTGCATGTTGGTGAAGGGCATATTGAAGAAGAATCAGCCGAGTGGTTCTTGTGGGAGAACAACTCCATTTGGCTCACTAACTTCACACACCATCAGGCTTCCAAGCAGCTCTCAAGGAAACTCAGTTTTCACACTCTATGCTTAGTACCCTTTGAGTGCATTATCTAGGAATGCAACTGGTAGAGCATCAAACACAAACGAATGCTCCACATGCGGGTTTCACATGCCACCAACTCCACATTCACAGGCAACTTCAGCGCCACAGCCGTTTTCAGATAGCCCTCAATGCAAAGGCTCTACACGCAAATATTGGTGTGAGAGCTAATTCAATCAAGGAAACACTGCATGTTGGTGAAGGGCATATTGAAGAAGAATCAGACGAGTGGTTCTTGTGGGAGAACAACTCCATTTGGCTCACTAACTTCACACACCATCAGGCTTCCAAGCAGCTCTCAAGGAAACTCAGTTTTCACACTCTATGCTTAGTTCCCTTTGAGTGCATTATCTAGGAATGAACCTGGTAGAGCATCCCACAGAAACGAATGCTCCACATGCGGGTTTCACATGCCACCAACTCCACATTCACAGGCAACTTCAGCGCCACAGCCGTTTTCAGATAGCCCTCAATGCAAAGGCTCTAGACGCAAATATTGGTGTGAGAGCTAATTCAATCAAGGAAACACTGCATGTTGGGGAAGGGCATATTGAGGAAGAATCAGCCGAGTGGTTCTTGTGGGAGAACAACTCCATTTGGCTCACTAACTTCACACACCATCAGGCTTCCAAGCAGCTCTCAACGAAACTCAGTTTTCACACTCTATGCTTAGTGCCCTTTGAGTGCATTATCTAGGAATGAAACTGGTAGAGCATCAAACACAAACGAATGCTACACATGCGGGTTTCACATGCCACCAACTCCACATTCACAGGCAACTTCAGCGCCACAGCCGTTTTCAGATAGCCCTCAATGCAAAGGCTCTAGACGCAAATATTGGTATGAGAGCTAATTCAATCAAGGAAACACTGCATGTTGTTGAAGGGCATATTGAAGAAGAATCAGCCGAGTGGTTCTTGTGGGAGAACAACTCCATTTGGCTCACTAACTTCACACACCATCAGGCTTCCAAGCAGCTCTCAAGGAAACTCAGTTTTCACACTCTATGCTCAGTGCCCTTTGAGTGCACTATCTAGGAATGAACCTGGCAGAGCATCAAACACAAACGAATACTCCACATGCGGGTTTCACATGCCACCAACTCCACATTCACAGGCAACTTCAGCGCCACAGCCGTTTTCAGATAGCCCTCAATGCAAAGGCTCTACACGCAAATATTGGTGTGAGAGCTAATTCAATCAAGGAAACACTGCATGTTGGTGAAGGGCATATTGAAGAAGAATCAGCCGAGTGGTTCTTGTGGGAGAACAACTCCATTTGGCTCACTAACTTCACACACCATCAGGCTTCCAAGCAGCTCTCAAGGAAACTCAGTTTTCACACTCTATGCTTAGTGCACTTTGAGTGCCTAGGACTGAAATGAAGCTTGGTGAGCACCCCACACAAACGAATGCTCCACATGCGGGTTTCACATGCCACCAACTCCACATTCACAGGCAACTTCAGCGCCACAGCCATTTTCAGATAGCCCTCAATGCAAAGGCTCTAGACGCAAATATTGGTATGAGAGCAAATTCAATCAAGGAAACACTGCATGTTGGGGAAGGGCATATTGAAGAAGAATCAGCCGAGTGGTTCTTGTGGGAGAACAACTCCATTTGGCTCACTAACTTCACACACCATCAGGCTTCCAAGCAGCTCTCAAGGAAACTCAGTTTCAAACTCTATGCTTAGTGCACTGTGAGTACATTATCTAGGAATGAAACTGGTAGAGCATCAAACACAAACGAATGCTCCACATGCGGGTTTCACATGCCACCAACTCCACATTCACAGGCAACTTCAGCGTCACACCCGTTTTCAGATAGCCCTCAATGCAAAGGCTCTAGACGCAAATATTGGTATGAGAGCTAATTCAATCAAGGAAACACTGCATGTTGGTGAAGGGCATATTGAAGAAGAATCAGCCGAGTGGTTCTTGTGGGAGAACAACTCCATTTGGCTCACTAACTTCACACACCATCAGGCTTCCAAGCAGCTCTCAAGGAAACTCAGTTTTCACACTCTATGCTTAGTTCCCTTTGAGTGCATTATCTAGGAATGAACCTGGTAGAGCATCAAACACAAACGAATGCTCCACATGCGGGTTTCACATGCCACCAACTCCACATTCACAGGCAACTTCAGCGCCACAGCCGTTTTCAGATAGCCCTCAATGCAAAGGCTCTAGACGCAAATATTGGTGTGAGAGCTAATTCAATCAAGGAAACACTGCATGTTGGGGAAGGGCATATTGAAGAAGAATCAGCCGAGTGGTTCTTGTGGGAGAACAACTCCATTTGGCTCACTAACTTCACACACCATCAGGCTTCCAAGCAGCTCTCAAGGAAACTCAGTTTTCACACTCTATGCTTAGTGCCCTTTGAGTGCCTAGGACTGAAATGAAGCTTGTGAGCACCCCACACAAACGAATGCTCCACATGCGGGTTTCACATGCCACCAACTCCACATTCACAGGCAACTTCAGCGCCACAGCCGGTTTCAGATAGCTCTCAATGCAAAGACTCTACACGCAAATATTGGTGTGAGAGCTAATTCAATCAAGGAAACACTGCATGTTAGGGAAGGGCATATTGAAGAAGAATCAGCCGAGTGGTTCTTGTGGGAGAACAACTCCATTTGGCTCACTAACTTCACACACCATCAGGCTTCCAAGCAGCTCTCAAGGAAACTCAGTTTTCACACTTTATGCTTAGTGCACTTTGAGTGCATTATCTAGGAATGAAACTGGTAGAGCATCAAACACAAACGAATGCTCCACATGCGGGTTTCACATGCCACCAACTCCACATTCACAGGCAACTTCAGCGCCACAGCCGTTTTCAGATAGCCCTCAATGCAAAGGCTCTAGACGCAAATATTGGTGTGAGAGCTAATTCAATCAAGGAAACACTGCATGTTGGGGAAGGGCATATTGAAGAAGAATCAGCCGAGTGGTTCTTGTGGGAGAACAACTCCATTTGGCTCACTAACTTCACACACCATCAGGCTTCCAAGCAGCTCTCAAGGAAACTCAGTTTTCACACTCTATGCTTAGTGCCCTTTGAGTGCCTAGGACTGAAATGAAGCTTGGTGAGCATCCCACACAAACGAATGCTCCACATGCGGGTATCACATGCCACCAACTCCACATTCACAGGCAACTTCAGCGCCACAGCCGTTTTCAGATAGCCCTCAATGCAAAGGCTCTAGACGCAAATATTGGTGTGAGAGTTAATTCAATCAAGGAAACACTGCATGTTGGGGAAGGGCATATTGAAGAAGAATCAGCCGAGTGGTTCTTGTGGGAGAACAACTCCATTTGGCTCACTAACTTCACACACCATCAGGCTTCCAAGGAGCTCTCAAGGAAACTCAGTTTTCACACTCTATGTTAGTGCACTTTGAGTACATTATCTAGGAATGAACCTGGTAGAGCATCCCACACAAACGAATGCTCCACATGCGGGTTTCACATGCCACCAACTCCACATTCACAGGCAACTTCAGCGCCACAGCCGTTTTCAGATAGCCCTCAATGCAAAGGCTCTAGACGCAAATATTGGTGTGAGAGCTAATTCAATCAAGGAAACACTGCATGTTGGGGAAAGGCATATTGAAGAAGAATCAGCCGAGTGGTTCTTGTGGGAGAACAACTCCATTTGGCTCACTAACTTCACACACCATCAGGCTTCCAAGCAGCTCTCAAGGAAACTCAGTTTTCACACTCTATGCTTAGTACACTTTGAGTGCATTATCTAGGAATGAAACTGGTAGAGCATCCCACACAAACGAATGCTCCACATGCGGGTTTCACATGCCACCAACTCCACATTCACAGGCAACTTCAGCGCCACAGCCATTTTCAGATATCCATCAATGCAAAGGCTCTAGACGCAAATATTGGTGTGAGAGCTAATTCAATCAAGGAAACACTGCATGTTGGGGAAGGGCATATTGAAGAAGAATCAGCCGAGTGGTTCTTGTGGGAGAACAACTCCATTTGGCTCACTAACTTCACACACCATCAGGCTTCCAAGCAGCTCTCAAGGAAACTCAGTTTTCACACTCTATGCTTAGTGCACTTTGAGTGCATTATCTAGGAATGAATCTGGTAGAGCATCAAACATAAACGAATGCTCCACATGCGGGTTTCACATGCCACCAACTCCACATTCACAGGCAACTTCAGCGCCACAGCCGTTTTCAGATAGCCCTCAATGCAAAGGCTCTAGACGCAAATATTGGTGTGAGCACTAATTCAATCAAGGAAACACTGCATGTTTGGGGAAGGGCATATTGAAGAAGAATCAGCCGAGTGGTTCTTGTGGGAGAACAACTCCATTTGGCTCACTAACTTCACACACCATCAGGCTTCCAAGCAGCTCTCAACGAAACTCAGTTTTCACACTCTATGCTTAGTGCCCTTTGAGTGCATTATCTAGGAATGAACCTGGTAGAGCACCCCACACAAACGAATGCTCCACATGCGGGTTTCACATGCCACCAACTCCACATTCACAGGCAACTTCAGCGCCACAGCCGTTTTCAGATAGCCCTCAATGCAAAGGCTCTAGACGCAAATATTGGTGTGAGAGCTAATTCAATCAAGGAAACACTGCATGTTGGTGAAGCGCATATTGAACAAGAATCAGCCGAGTGGTTCTTGTGGGAGAACATCTCCATTTGGCTCACTAACTTCACACACCATCAGGCTTCCAAGCAGCTCTCAAGGAAACTCAGTTTTCACACTCTATGCTTAGTGCCCTTTGAGTGCCTAGGACTGAAATGAAGCTTGGTGAGCATCCCACACAAACGAATGCTCCACATGCGGGTTTCACATGCCACCAACTCCACATTCACAGGCAACTTCAGCGTCACAGCCGGTTTCAGATAGCCCTCAATGCAAAGCCTCTAGACACAAATATTGGTGTGAGAGCTAATTCAATCAAGGAAACACTGCATGTTGGTGAAGGGCATATTGAAGAAGAATCAGCCGAGTGGTTCTTGTGGGAGAACAACTCCATTTGGCTCACTAACTTCACACACCATCAGGCTTCCAAGCAGCTCTCAAGGAAACTCAGTTCTCACACTCTATGCTTAGTGCCCTTTGAGTGCATTATCTAGGAATGAACCTGGTAGAGCATCCCACACAAACGAATGCTCCACATGCGGGTTTCACATGCCACCAACTCCACATTCACAGGCAACTTCAGCGCCACAGCCGTTTTCAGATAGCCCTCAATGCAAAGGCTCTACACGCAAATATTGGTGTGAGAGCTAATTCAATCAAGGAAACACTGCATGTTGGGGAAGGGCATATTGAAGAAGAATCAGCCGAGTGGTTCTTGTGGGAGAACAACTCCATTTGGCTCACTAACTTCACACACCATCAGGCTTCCAAGCAGCTCTCAAGGAAACTCAGTTTTCACACTCTATGCTTAGTGCCCTTTGAGTGCGTAGGACTGAAATGAAGCTTGGTGAGCATCCCACACACACGAATGCTCCACATTCGGGTTTCACATGCCACCAACTCCACATTCACAGGCAACTTCAGCGCCACAGCCGTTTTCAAATAGCCCTCAATGCAAAGGCTCTAGACGCAAATATTGGTGTGAGAGCTAATTCAATCAAGGAAACACTGCATGTTGGGGAAGGGAATATTGAAGAAGAATCAGCCGAGTGGTTCTTGTGGGAGAACAACTCCATTTGGCTCACTAACTTCACACACCATCAGGCTTCCAAGCAGCTCTCAAGGAAACTCAGTTCTCACACTCTATGCTTAGTGCCATTTGAGTGCATTATCTAGGAATGAACCTGGTAGAGCATCCCACACAAACGAATGATCCACATGCGGGTTTCACATGCCACCACCTCCACATTCACAGGCAACTTCAGCGCCACAGCCATTTTCAGATATCCCTCAATGCAAAGGCTCTAGACGCAAATATTGGTGTGAGAGCTAATTCAATCAAGGAAACACTGCATGTTGGTGAAGGGCATATTGAAGAAGAATCAGCCGAGTGGTTCTTGTGGGAGAACAACTCCATTTGGCTCACTAACTTCACACACCATCAGGCTTCCAAGCAGCTCTCAAGGAAACTCAGTTTTCACACTCTATGCTTAGTGCACTTTGAGTGCCTAGGATTGAAATGAAGCTTGGTGAGCATCCCACACAAACGAATGCTCCACATGCGGGTTTCACATGCCACCAACTCCACATTCACAGGCAACTTCAGCGCCACAGCCGTTTTCAGATAGCCCTCAATGCAAAGGCTCTAGACGCAAATATTGGTGTGAGAGCTAATTCAATCAAGGAAACACTGCATGTTGGTGAAGGGCATATTGAAGAAGAATCAGCCGAGTGGTTCTTGTGGGAGAACAACTCCATTTGGCTCACTAACTTCACACACCATCAGGCTTCCAAGCAGCTCTCAAGGAAACTCAGTTTTCACACTCTATGCTTAGTGCTCTTTGAGTGCATTATCTAGGAATGAACCTGGTAGAGCATCAAACACAAACGAATGCTCCACATGCGGGTTTCACATGCCACCAACTCCACATTGACAGGCAACTTCAGCGCCACAGCCATTTTCAGATAGCCCTCAATGCAAAGGCTCTAGACGCAAATATTGGTGTGAGAGCTAATTCAATCAAGGAAACACTGCATGTTGGTGAAGGGCATATTGAAGAAGAATCAGCCGAGTGGTTCTTGTGGGAGAACAACTCCATTTGGCTCACTAACTTCACACACCATCAGGCTTCCAAGCAGCTCTCAAGGAAACTCAGTTTTCACACTCTATGCTTAGTGCCCTTTGAGTGCCTAGGACTGAAATGAAGCTTGGTGAGCATCCCACACAAACGAATGCTCCACATGCGGGTTTCACATGCCACCAACTCCACATTCACAGGCAACTTCAGCGCCACAGCCGGTTTCAGATAGCCCTCAATGCAAAGCCTCTAGACACAAATATTGGTGTGAGAGCTAATTCAATCAAGGAAACACTGCATGTTGGGGAAGGGCATATTGAAGAAGAATCAGCCGAGTGGTTCTTGTGGGAGAACAACTCCATTTGGCTCACTAACTTCACACACCATCAGGCTTCCAAGCAGCTCTCAAGGAAACTCAGTTCTCACACTCTATGCTTAGTGCCCTTTGAGTGCATTATCTAGGAATGAACCTGGTAGAGCATCCCACACAAACGAATGCTCCACATGCGGGTTTCACATGCCACCAACTCCACATTCACAGGCAACTTCAGCGCCACAGCCGTTTTCAGATAGCCCTCAATGCAAAGGCTCTACACGCAAATATTGGTGTGAGAGCTAATTCAATCAAGGAAACACTGCATGTTGGGGAAGGGCATATTGAAGAAGAATCAGCCGAGTGGTTCTTGTGGGAGAACAACTCCATTTGGCTCACTAACTTCACACACCATCAGGCTTCCAAGCAGCTCTCAAGGAAACTCAGTTTTCACACTCTATGCTTAGTGCCCTTTGAGTGCGTAGGACTGAAATGAAGCTTGGTGAGCATCCCACACACACGAATGCTCCACATTCGGGTTTCACATGCCACCAACTCCACATTCACAGGCAACTTCAGCGCCACAGCCGTTTTCAAATAGCCCTCAATGCAAAGGCTCTAGACGCAAATATTGGTGTGAGAGCTAATTCAATCAAGGAAACACTGCATGTTGGGGAAGGGAATATTGAAGAAGAATCAGCCGAGTGGTTCTTGTGGGAGAACAACTCCATTTGGCTCACTAACTTCACACACCATCAGGCTTCCAAGCAGCTCTCAAGGAAACTCAGTTCTCACACTCTATGCTTAGTGCCATTTGAGTGCATTATCTAGGAATGAACCTGGTAGAGCATCCCACACAAACGAATGATCCACATGCGGGTTTCACATGCCACCACCTCCACATTCACAGGCAACTTCAGCGCCACAGCCATTTTCAGATATCCCTCAATGCAAAGGCTCTAGACGCAAATATTGGTGTGAGAGCTAATTCAATCAAGGAAACACTGCATGTTGGGGAAGGGCATATTGAAGAAGAATCAGCCGAGTGGTTCTTGTGGGAGAACAACTCCATTTGGCTCACTAACTTCACACACCATCAGGCTTCCAAGCAGCTCTCAAGGAAACTCAGTTTTCACACTCTATGCTTAGTGCACTTTGAGTGCCTAGGATTGAAATGAAGCTTGGTGAGCATCCCACACAAACGAATGCTCCACATGCGGGTTTCACATGCCACCAACTCCACATTCACAGGCAACTTCAGCGCCACAGCCGTTTTCAGATAGCCCTCAATGCAAAGGCTCTAGACGCAAATATTGGTGTGAGAGCTAATTCAATCAAGGAAACACTGCATGTTGGTGAAGGGCATATTGAAGAAGAATCAGCCGAGTGGTTCTTGTGGGAGAACAACTCCATTTGGCTCACTAACTTCACACACCATCAGGCTTCCAAGCAGCTCTCAAGGAAACTCAGTTTTCACACTCTATGCTTAGTGCTCTTTGAGTGCATTATCTAGGAATGAACCTGGTAGAGCATCAAACACAAACGAATGCTCCACATGCGGGTTTCACATGCCACCAACTCCACATTCACAGGCAACTTCAGCGCCACAGCCATTTTCAGATAGCCCTCAATGCAAAGGCTCTAGACGCAAATATTGGTGTGAGAGCTAATTCAATCAAGGAAACACTGCATGTTGGTGAAGGGCATATTGAAGAAGAATCAGCCGAGTGGTTCTTGTGGGAGAACAACTCCATTTGGCTCACTAACTTCACACACCATCAGGCTTCCAAGCAGCTCTCAAGGAAACTCAGTTTTCACACTCTATGCTTAGTGCCCTTTGAGTGCCTAGGACTGAAATGAAGCTTGGTGAGCATGCCACACAAACGAATGCTCCACATGCGGGTTTCACATGCCACCAACTCCACATTCACAGGCAACTTCAGCGCCACAGCCGGTTTCAGATAGCCCTCAATGCAAAGCCTCTAGACACAAATATTGGTGTGAGAGCTAATTCAATCAAGGAAACACTGCATGTTGGGGAAGGGCATATTGAAGAAGAATCAGCCGAGTGGTTCTTGTGGGAGAACAACTCCATTTGGCTCACTAACTTCACACACCATCAGGCTTCCAAGCAGCTCTCAAGGAAACTCAGTTCTCACACTCTATGCTTAGTGCCCTTTGAGTGCATTATCTAGGAATGAACCTGGTAGAGCATCCCACACAAACGAATGCTCCACATGCGGGTTTCACATGCCACCAACTCCACATTCACAGGCAACTTCAGCGCCACAGCCGTTTTCAGATAGCCCTCAATGCAAAGGCTCTACACGCAAATATTGGTGTGAGAGCTAATTCTATCAAGGAAACACTGCATGTTGGGGAAGGGCATATTGAAGAAGAATCAGCCGAGTGGTTCTTGTGGGAGAACAACTCCATTTGGCTCACTAACTTCACACACCATCAGGCTTCCAAGCAGCTCTCAAGGAAACTCAGTTTTCACACTCTATGCTTAGTGCACTTTGAGTGCATTATCTAGGAATGAAACTGGTAGAGCATCCCACACAAACGAATGATCCACATGCGGGTTTCACATGCCACCAACTCCACATTCACAGGCAACTTCAGCGCCACAGCCGTTTTCAGATAGCCCTCAATGCAAAGTCTCTAGACGCAAATCTTGGTGTGAGAGCTAATTCAATCAAGGAAACACTGCATGTTGGGGAAGGGCATATTGAAGAAGGATCAGCCGAGTGGTTCTTGTGGGAGAACAACTCCATTTGGCTCACTAACTTCACACACCATCAGGCTTCCAAGCAGCTCTCAAGGAAACTCAGTTTTCACACTCTATGCTTAGTGCCCTTTGAGTGCCTAGGACTGAAATGAAGCTTGGTGAGCATCCCACACAAACGAATGCTCCACATGCGGGTTTCACATGCCACCAACTCCACATTCACAGGCAACTTCAGTGCCACAGCCGTTTTCAGATAGCCCTCAATGCAAAGGCTCTACACGCAAATATTGGTATGAGAGCTAATTCAATCAAGGAAACACTGCATGTTGGGGAAGGGCATATTGAAGAAGAATCAGCCGAGTGGTTCTTGTGGGAGAACAACTCCATTTGGCTCACTAACTTCACACACCATCAGGCTTCCAAGCAGCTCTCAAGGAAACTCAGTTTTCACACTCTATGCTTAGTGCACTTTGAGTGCACTATCTAGGAATGAACCTGGTAGAGCATCCCACACAAACGAATGCTGCACATGCGGGTTTCACATGCCACCACCTCCACATTCACAGGCAACTTCAGCGCCACAGCCGTTTTCAGATAGCCCTCAATGCAAAGGCTCTAGACGCAAAAATTGGTGTGAGAGCTAATTCAATCAAGGAAACACTGCATGTTGGTGAAGGGCATATTGAAGAAGAATCAGCCGAGTGGTTCTTGTGGGAGAACAACTCCATTTGGCTCACTAACTTCACACAACATCAGGCTTCCAAGCAGCTCTCAACGAAACTCAGTTATCACACTCTATGCTTAGTGCCCTTTGAGTGCCTAGGACTAAAATGAAGCTTGTGAGCATCCCACACAAACGAATGCTCCACATGCGGGTTTCACATGCCACCAACTCCACATTCACAGGCAACTTCAGCGCCACAGCCGTTTTCAGATAGCCCTCAATGCAAAGGCTCTAGACGCAAATATTGGTGTGAGAGCTAATTCAATCAAGGAAACACTGCATGTTGGTGAAGCGCATATTGAACAAGAATCAGCCGAGTGGTTCTTGTGGGAGAACATCTCCATTTGGCTCACTAACTTCACACACCATCAGGCTTCCAAGCAGCTCTCAAGGAAACTCAGTTTTCACACTCTATGCTTAGTGCCCTTTGAGTGCCTAGGACTGAAATGAAGCTTGGTGAGCATCCCACACAAACGAATGCTCCACATGCGGGTTTCACATGCCACCAACTCCACATTCACAGGCAACTTCAGCGCCACAGCCGGTTTCAGATAGCCCTCAATGCAAAGCCTCTAGACACAAATATTGGTGTGAGAGCTAATTCAATCAAGGAAACACTGCATGTTGGGGAAGGGCATATTGAAGAAGAATCAGCCGAGTGGTTCTTGTGGGAGAACAACTCCATTTGGCTCACTAACTTCACACACCATCAGGCTTCCAAGCAGCTCTCAAGGAAACTCAGTTCTCACACTCTATGCTTAGTGCCCTTTGAGTGCATTATCTAGGAATGAACCTGGTAGAGCATCCCACACAAACGAATGCTCCACATGCGGGTTTCACATGCCACCAACTCCACATTCACAGGCAACTTCAGCGCCACAGCCGGTTTCAGATAGCCCTCAATGCAAAGGCTCTACACGCAAATATTGGTGTGAGAGCTAATTCAATCAAGGAAACACTGCATGTTGGGGAAGGGCATATTGAAGAAGAATCAGCCGAGTGGTTCTTGTGGGAGAACAACTCCATTTGGCTCACTAACTTCACACACCATCAGGCTTCCAAGCAGCTCTCAAGGAAACTCAGTTTTCACACTCTATGCTTAGTGCCCTTTGAGTGCGTAGGACTGAAATGAAGCTTGGTGAGCATCCCACACACACGAATGCTCCA
Source organism: Ochotona princeps (assembly GCF_030435755.1). Classification (NCBI taxonomy): domain Eukaryota; kingdom Metazoa; phylum Chordata; class Mammalia; order Lagomorpha; family Ochotonidae; genus Ochotona; species Ochotona princeps. The sequence goes on from NW_026699635.1 coordinate 90,646, forward strand.
CATTCGGGTTTCACATGCCACCAACTCCACATTCACAGGCAACTTCAGCGCCACAGCCGTTTTCAAATAGCCCTCAATGCAAAGGCTCTAGACGCAAATATTGGTGTGAGAGCGAATTCAATCAAGGAAACACTGCATGTTGGTGAAGGGAATATTGAAGAAGAATCAGCCGAGTGGTTCTTGTGGGAGAACAACTCCATTTGGCTCACTAACTTCACACACCATCAGGCTTCCAAGCAGCTCTCAAGGAAACTCAGTTCTAACACTCTATGCTTAGTGCCATTTGAGTGCATTATCTAGGAATGAACCTGGTAGAGCATCAAACACAAACGAATGATCCACATGCGGGTTTCACATGCCACCACCTCCACATTCACAGGCAACTTCAGCGCCACAGCCATTTTCAGATATCCCTCAATGCAAAGGCTCTAGACGCAAATATTGGTGTGAGAGCTAATTCAATCAAGGAAACAATGCATGTTGGGGAAGGGCATATTGAAGAAGAATCAGCCGAGTGGTTCTTGTGGGAGAACAACTCCATTTGGCTCACTAACTTCACACACCATCAGGCTTCCAAGCAGCTCTCAAGGAAACTCAGTTTTCACACTCTATGCTTAGTGCACTTTGAGTGCCTAGGATTGAAATGAAGCTTGGTGAGCATCCCACACAAACGAATGCTCCACATGCGGGTTTCACATGCCACCAACTCCACATTCACAGGCAACTTCAGCGCCACAGTCGTTTTCAGATAGCCCTCAATGCAAAGGCTCTAGACGCAAATATTGGTGTGAGAGCTAATTCAATCAAGGAAACACTGCATGTTGGGGAAGGGCATATTGAAGAAGAATCAGCCGAGTGGTTCTTGTGGGAGAACAACTCCATTTGGCTCACTAACTTCACACACCATCAGGCTTCCAAGCAGCTCTCAAGGAAACTCAGTTTTCACACTCTATGCTTAGTGCACTTTGAGTGCCTAGGATTGAAATGAAGCTTGGTGAGCATCCCACACAAACGAATGCTCCACATGCGGGTTTCACATGCCACCAACTCCACATTCACAGGCAACTTCAGCGCCACAGCCGTTTTCAGATAGCCCTCAATGCAAAGGCTCTAGACGCAAATATTGGTGTGAGAGCTAATTCAATCAAGGAAACACTGCATGTTGGTGAAGGGCATATTGAAGAAGAATCAGCCGAGTGGTTCTTGTGGGAGAACAACTCCATTTGGCTCACTAACTTCACACACCATCAGGCTTCCAAGCAGCTCTCAAGGAAACTCAGTTTTCACACTCTATGCTTAGTGCCCTTTGAGTGCCTAGGACTGAAATGAAGCTTGTGAGCACCCCACACAAACGAATGCTCCACATGCGGGTTTCACATGCCACCAACTCCACATTCACAGGCAACTTCAGCGCCACAGCCATTTTCAGATATCCCTCAATGCAAAGGCTCTAGACGCAAATATTGGTGTGAGAGCTAATTCAATCAAGGAAACACTGCATGTTGGTGAAGGGCATATTGAAGAAGAATCAGCCGAGTGGTTCTTGTGGGAGAACAACTCCATTTGGCTCACTAACTTCACACACCATCAGGCTTCCAAGCAGCTCTCAAGGAAACTCAGTTTTCACACTCTATGCTTAGTGCCCTTTGAGTGCCTAGGACTGAAATGAAGCTTGGTGAGATTCCCACACAAACGAATGCTCCACATGCGGGTTTCACATGCCACCAACTCCACATTCACAGGCAACTTCAGCGCCACAGCCGGTTTCAGATAGCCATCAATGCAAAGGCTCTAGATGCAAATATTGGTGTGAGAGCTAATTCAATCAAGGAAACACTGCATGTGGGTGAAGGGCATATTGAAGAAGAATCAGCCGAGTGGTTCTTGTGGGAGAACAACTCCATTTGGCTCACTAACTTCACACACCATCAGGCTTCCAAGCAGCTCTCAAGGAAACTCAGTTTTCACACTCTATGCTTAGTGCCCTTTGAGTGCCTAGGACTGAAATGAAGCTTGGTGAGCATCCCACACAAACGAATGCTCCACATGCGGGTTTCACATGCCACCAACTCCACATTCACAGGCAACTTCAGCGCCACTTCCGTTTTCAGATAGCCTTCAATGCAAAGGCTCTAGACGCAAATCTTGGTGTGAGAGCTAATTCAATCAAGGAAACACTGCATGTTGGTGAAGGGCATATTGAAGAAGAATCAGCCGAGTGGTTCTTGTGGGAGAACAACTCCATTTGGCTCACTAACTTCACACACCATCAGGCTTCCAAGCAGCTCTCAAGGAAACTCAGTTTTCACACTCTATGCTTAGTGCACTTTGAGTGCATTATCTAGGAATGAAACTGGTAGAGCATGCCACACAAACGAATGCTCCACATGCGGGTTTCACATGCCACCAACTCCACATTCACAGGCAACGTCAGCGCCACAGCCATTTTCAGATATCCCTCAATGCAAAGGCTCTAGACGCAAATATTAGTGTGAGAGCTAATTCAATCAAGGAAACACTGCATGTTGGTGAAGGGCATATTGAAGAAGAATCAGCCGAGTGGTTCTTGTGGGAGAACAACTCCATTTGGCTCACTAACTTCACACACCATCAGGCTTCCAAGCAGCTCTCAAGGAAACTCAGTTTTCACACTCTATGCTTAGTGCACTTTGAGTGCCTAGGACTGAAATGAAGCTTGGTGAGCATCCCACACAAACGAATGCTCCACATGCGGGTTTCACATGCCACCAACTCCACATTCACAGGCAACTTCAGCGAAATAGTCGGTTTCAGATAGGCCTCAATGCAAAGGCTCTAGACGCAAATCTTGGTGTGAGAGCTAATTCAATCAAGGAAACACTGCATGTTGGGGAAGGGCATATTGAAGAAGAATCAGCCGAGTGGTTCTTGTGGGAGAACAACTCCATTTGGCTCACTAACTTCACACACCATCAGGCTTCCAAGCAGCTCTCAAGGAAACTCAGTTTTCACACTCTATGCTTAGTGCCCTTTGAGTGCATTATCTAGGAATGAAACTGGTAGAGCATGCCACACAAACGAATGCTCCACATGCGGGTTTCACATGCCACCAACTCCACATTCACAGGCAACTTCAGCGCCACTTCCGTTTTCAGATAGCCCTCAATGCAAAGGCTCTAGACGCAAATCTTGGTGTGAGAGCTAATTCAATCAAGGAAACACTGCATGTTGGTGAAGGGCATATTGAAGAAGAATCAGCCGAGTGGTTCTTGTGGGAGAACAACTCCATTTGGCTCACTAACTTCACACACCATCAGGCTTCCAAGCAGCTCTCAAGGAAACTCAGTTTTCACACTCTATGCTTAGTGCCCTTTGAGTGCCTAGGACTGAAATGAAGCTTGTGAGCATCCCACACAAACGGATGCTCCACATGCGGGTTTCACATGCCACCAACTCCACATTCACAGGCAACTTCAGCGCCACAGCCGGTTTCAGATAGCCCTCAATGCAAAAGCTCTAGACGCAAATATTGGTGTGAGAGCTAATTCAATCAAGGAAACACTGCATGTTGGTGAAGGGCATATTGAAGAAGAATCAGCCGAGTGGTTCTTGTGGGAGAACAACTCCATTTGGCTCACTAACTTCACACACCATCAGGCTTCCAAGCAGCTCTCAAGGAAACTCAGTTTTCACACTCTATGCTTAGTGCCCTTTGAGTGCATTATCTAGGAATGAACCTGGTAGAGCATTGCACACAAACGAATGCTCCACATGCGGGTTTCACATGCCACCAACTCCACATTCACAGGCAACTTCAGTGCCACAGCCGTTTTCAGATAGCCCTCAATGCAAAGGCTCTAGACGCTAATATTGGTGTGAGAGCTAATTCAATCAAGGAAACACTGCATGTTGGGGAAGGGCATATTGAAGAAGAATCAGCCGAGTGGTTCTTGTGGGAGAACAACTCCATTTGGCTCACTAACTTCACACACCATCAGGCTTCCAAGCAGCTCTCAAGGAAACTCAGTTTTCACACTCTATGCTTAGTGCCCTTTGAGTTCCTAGGACTGAAATGAAGCTTGGTGAGCATCCCACACAAACGAATGCTCCACATGCGGGTTTCACATGCCACCAACTCCACATTCACAGGCAACTTCAGCGCCACAGCCGTTTTCAGATAGCCCTCAATGCAAAATCTCTACACGCAAATATTGGTGTGAGAGCTAATTCAATCAAGGAAACACTGCATGTTTGGGGAAGGGCATATTGAAGAAGAATCAGCCGAGTGGTTCTTGTGGGAGAACAACTCCATTTGGCTCACTAACTTCACACACCATCAGGCTTCCAAGCAGCTCTCAAGGAAACTCAGTTTTCACACTCTATGCTTAGTGCACTTTGAGTGCCTAGGACTGAAATGAAGCTTGGTGAGCATCCCACACAAACGAATGCTCCACATGCGGGTTTCACATGCCACCAACTCCACATTCACAGGCAACTTCAGCGAAATAGTCGGTTTCAGATAGGCCTCAATGCAAAGGCTCTAGACGCAAATCTTGGTGTGAGAGCTAATTCAATCAAGGAAACACTGCATGTTGGGGAAGGGCATATTGAAGAAGAATCAGCCGAGTGGTTCTTGTGGGAGAACAACTCCATTTGGCTCACTAACTTCACACACCATCAGGCTTCCAAGCAGCTCTCAAGGAAACTCAGTTTTCACACTCTATGCTTAGTGCCCTTTGAGTGCATTATCTAGGAATGAAACTGGTAGAGCATGCCACACAAACGAATGCTCCACATGCGGGTTTCACATGCCACCAACTCCACATTCACAGGCAACTTCAGCGCCACTTCCGTTTTCAGATAGCCCTCAATGCAAAGGCTCTAGACGCAAATCTTGGTGTGAGAGCTAATTCAATCAAGGAAACACTGCATGTTGGTGAAGGGCATATTGAAGAAGAATCAGCCGAGTGGTTCTTGTGGGAGAACAACTCCATTTGGCTCACTAACTTCACACACCATCAGGCTTCCAAGCAGCTCTCAAGGAAACTCAGTTTTCACACTCTATGCTTAGTGCCCTTTGAGTGCCTAGGACTGAAATGAAGCTTGTGAGCATCCCACACAAACGGATGCTCCACATGCGGGTTTCACATGCCACCAACTCCACATTCACAGGCAACTTCAGCGCCACAGCCGGTTTCAGATAGCCCTCAATGCAAAAGCTCTAGACGCAAATATTGGTGTGAGAGCTAATTCAATCAAGGAAACACTGCATGTTGGTGAAGGGCATATTGAAGAAGAATCAGCCGAGTGGTTCTTGTGGGAGAACAACTCCATTTGGCTCACTAACTTCACACACCATCAGGCTTCCAAGCAGCTCTCAAGGAAACTCAGTTTTCACACTCTATGCTTAGTGCCCTTTGAGTGCATTATCTAGGAATGAACCTGGTAGAGCATTGCACACAAACGAATGCTCCACATGCGGGTTTCACATGCCACCAACTCCACATTCACAGGCAACTTCAGTGCCACAGCCGTTTTCAGATAGCCCTCAATGCAAAGGCTCTAGACGCTAATATTGGTGTGAGAGCTAATTCAATCAAGGAAACACTGCATGTTGGGGAAGGGCATATTGAAGAAGAATCAGCCGAGTGGTTCTTGTGGGAGAACAACTCCATTTGGCTCACTAACTTCACACACCATCAGGCTTCCAAGCAGCTCTCAAGGAAACTCAGTTTTCACACTCTATGCTTAGTGCCCTTTGAGTTCCTAGGACTGAAATGAAGCTTGGTGAGCATCCCACACAAACGAATGCTCCACATGCGGGTTTCACATGCCACCAACTCCACATTCACAGGCAACTTCAGCGCCACAGCCGTTTTCAGATAGCCCTCAATGCAAAATCTCTACACGCAAATATTGGTGTGAGAGCTAATTCAATCAAGGAAACACTGCATGTTTGGGGAAGGGCATATTGAAGAAGAATCAGCCGAGTGGTTCTTGTGGGAGAACAACTCCATTTGGCTCACTAACTTCACACACCATCAGGCTTCCAAGCAGCTCTCAAGGAAACTCAGTTTTCACACTCTATGCTTAGTGCCCTTTGAGTGCCTAGGACTGAAATGAAGCTTCGTGAGCATCCCACACAAACGAATGCTCCACATGCGGGTTTCACATGCCACCAACTCCACATTCACAGGCAACTTCAGCGCCACAGCCGTTTTCAGATAGCCCTCAATGCAAAGGCTCTAGACGCAAATCTTGGTATGAGAGCTAATTCAATCAAGGAAACACTGCATGTTTGGGGACGGGCATATTGAAGAAGAATCAGCCGAGTGGTTCTTGTGGGAGAACAACTCCATTTGGCTCACTAACTTCACACACCATCAGGCTTCCAAGCAGCTCTCAAGGAAACTCAGTTTTCACACTCTATGCTTAGTGCCCTTTCAGTGCATTATCTAGGAATGAACCTGGTAGAGCATCCCGCACAAACGAATGCTCCATATGCGGGTTTCACATGCCACCAACTCCACATTCACAGGCAACTTCAGCGCCAGAGCCATTTTCAGATAGCCCTCAATGCAAAGGCTCTAGACGCAAATATTGGTGTGAGAGCTAATTCAATCAAGGAAACACTGCATGTTGGTGAAGGGCATATTGAAGAAGAATCAGCCGAGTGGTTCTTGTGGGAGAACAACTCCATTTGGCTGACTAACTTCACACACCATCAGGCTTCCAAGCAGCTCTCAAGGAAACTCAGTTTTCACACTCTATGCTTAGTGCCCTTTGAGTGCCTAGGACTGAAATGAAGCTTGGTGAGCATCCCACACAAACGAATGCTCCACATGCGGGTTTCACATGCCACCAACTCCACATTCACAGGCAACTTCAGCGCCACAGCCGTTTTCAGATAGCCATCAATGCAAAGGCTCTAGACGCAAATATTGGTGTGAGAGCTAATTCAATCAAGGAAACACTGCATGTTGGTGAAGGGCATATTGAAGAAGAATCAGCCGAGTGGTTCTTGTGGGAGAACAACTCCATTTGGCTCACTAACTTCACACACCATCAGGCTTCCAAGCAGCTCTCAAGGAAACTCAGTTTTCACACTCTATGCTTAGTGCCCTTTGAGTGCCTAGGACTGAAATGAAGCTTCGTGAGCATCCCACACAAACGAATGCTCCACATGCGGGTTTCACATGCCACCAACTCCACATTCACAGGCAACTTCAGCGCCACAGCCGTTTTCAGATAGCCCTCAGTGCAAAGGCTCTAGACGCAAATCTTGGTGTGAGAGCTAATTCAATCAAGGAAACACTGCATGTTGGGGAAGGGCATATTGAAGAAGAATCAGCCGAGTGGTTCTTGTGGGAGAACAACTCCATTTGGCTCACTAACTTCACACACCATCAGGCTTCCAAGCAGCTCTCAAGGAAACTCAGTTTTCACACTCTATGCTTAGTGCCCTTTGAGTGCATTATCTAGGAATGAAACTGGTAGAGCATGCCACACAAACGAATGATCCACACGCGGGTTTCACATGCCACCAACTCCACATTCACAGGCAACTTCAGCGCCACAGCCATTTTCAGATAGCCCTCAATGCAAAGGCTCTAGACGCAAATATTGGTATGAGAGCTAATTCAATCAAGGAAACACTGCATGTTGGGAAAGGGCATATTGAAGAAGGATCAGCCGAGTGGTTCTTGTGGGAGAACAACTCCATTTGGCTCACTAACTTCACACACCAACAGGCTTCCAAGCAGCTCTCAAGGAAACTCAGTTTTCACACTCTATGCTTAGTGCCCTTTGAGTGCCTAGGACTGAAATGAAGCTTGGTGAGCATCCCACACAAACGAATGCTCCACATGCGGGTTTCACATGCCACCAACTCCACATTCACAGGCAACTTCAGTGTCACAGCCGTTTTCAGATAGCCCTCAATGCAAAGGCTCTAGACGCAAATATTGGTATGAGAGCTAATTCAATCAAGGAAACACTGCATGTTAGTGAAGGGCATATTGAAGAAGAATCAGCCGAGTGGTTCTTGTGGGAGAACAACTCCATTTGGCTCACTAACTTCACACACCATCAGGCTTCCAAGCAGCTCTCAAGGAAACTCAGTTTTCACACTCTATGCTTAGTGCCCTTTGAGTGCACTATCTAGGAATGAACCTGGTAGAGCATCCCACAAAAACGAATGCTCCACATGCGGGTTTCACATGCCACCACCTCCACATTCACAGGCAACTTCAGCGCCACAGCCGTTTTCAGATAGCCCTCAATGCAAAGGCTCTAGACGCAAAAATTGGTGTGAGAGCTAATTCAATCAAGGAAACACTGCATGTTGGTGAAGGGCATATTGAAGAAGAATCAGCCGAGTGGTTCTTGTGGGAGAACAACTCCATTTGGCTCACTAACTTCACACACCATCAGGCTTCCAAGCAGCTCTCAACGAAACTCAGTTATCACACTCTATGCTTAGTGCCCTTTGAGTGCCTAGGACTAAAATGAAGCTTGTGAGCATCCCACACAAACGAATGCTCCACATGCGGGTTTCACATGCCACCAACTCCACATTCACAGGCAACTTCAGCGCCACAGCCGTTTTCAGATAGCCCTCAATGCAAAGGCTCTACACGCAAATATTGGTATGAGAGCTAATTCAATCAAGGAAACACTGCATGTTTGGGGAAGGGCATATTGAAGAAGAATCAGCCGAGTGGTTCTTGTGGGAGAACAACTCCATTTGGCTCACTAACTTCACACACCATCAGACTTCCAAGCAGCTCTCAAGGAAACTCAGTTTTCACACTCTATGCTTAGTGCCCTTTGAGTGCATTATCTAGGAATGAACCTGGTAGAGCATCCCACACAAACGAATGCTCCACATGCGGGTTTCACATGCCACCAACTCCACATTCACAGGCAACTTCAGCGCCACAGCCATTTTCAGATATCCCTCAATGCAAAGGCTCTAGACGCAAATATTAGTGTGAGAGCTAATTCAATCAAGGAAACACTGCATGTTGGGGAAGGGCATATTGAAGAAGAATCAGCCGAGTGGTTCTTGTGGGAGAACAACTCCATTTGGCTCACTAACTTCACACACCATCAGGCTTCCTAGCAGCTCTCAAGGAAATTCAGTTTTCACACTCTATGCTTAGTGCCCATTGAGTGCCTAGGACTGAAATGAAGCTTGGTGAGCATCCCACACAAACGAATGCTCCACATGCGGGTTTCACATGCCACCAACTCCACATTCACAGGCAACTTCAGCGCCACAGCCGTTTTCAGATAGCCCTCAATGCAAAGGCTCTAGACGCAAATATTGGTGTGAGAGCTAATTCAATCAAGGAAACACTGCATGTTGGGGAAGGGCATATTGAAGAAGAATCAGCCGAGTGGTTCTTGTGGGAGAACAACTCCATTTGGCTCACTAACTTCACACACCATCAGGCTTCCAAGCAGCTCTCAAGGAAACTCAGTTTTCACACTCTATGCTTAGTGCCCTTTGAGTGCCTAGGACTGAAATGAAGCTTGGTGAGCATCCCACACAAACGAATGCTCCACATGCGGGTTTCACATGCCACCAACTCCACATTCACAGGCAACTTCAGCGCCACAGCCGTTTTCAGATAGCCCTCAATGCAAAGGCTCTAGACGCAAATATTGGTATGAGAGCTAATTCAATCAAGGAAACACTGCATGTTGGTGAAGGGCATATTGAAGAAGAATCAGCCGAGTGGTTCTTGTGGGAGAACAACTCCATTTGGCTCACTAACTTCACACACCATCAGGCTTCCAAGCAGCTCTCAAGGAAACTCAGTTTTCACACTCTATGCTTAGTGCCCTTTGAGTGCACTATCTAGGAATGAAACTGGTAGAGCATCCCACACAAACGAATGCTCCACATGCGGGTTTCACATGCCACCACCTCCACATTCACAGGCAACTTCAGCGCCACTTCCGTTTTCAGATAGCCCTCAATGCAAAGGCTCTAGACGCAAATATTGGTGTGAGAGCTAATTCAATCAAGGAAACACTGCATGTTGGTGAAGGGCATATTGAAGAAGAATCAGCCGAGTGGTTCTTGTGGGAGAACAACTCCATTTGGCTCACTAACTTCACACACCATCAGACTTCCAAGCAGCTCTCAAGGAAACTCAGTTTTCACACTCTATGCTTAGTGCACTTTGAGTGCCTAGGACTAAAATGAAGCTTGTGAGCATCCCACACTAACGAATGCTCCACATGCGGGTTTCACATGCCACCAACTCCACATTCACAGGCAACTTCAGCGCCACAGCCGTTTTCAGATAGCCCTCAATGCAAAGGCTCTACACGCAAATATTGGTATGAGAGCTAATTCAATCAAGGAAACACTGCATGTTTGGGGAAGGGCATATTGAAGAAGAATCAGCCGAGTGGTTCTTGTGGGAGAACAACTCCATTTGGCTCACTAACTTCACACACCATCAGACTTCCAAGCAGCTCTCAAGGAAACTCAGTTTTCACACTCTATGCTTAGTGCCCTTTGAGTGCATTATCTAGGAATGAAACTGGTACAGCATCCCACACAAACGAATGCTCCACATGCGGGTTTCACATGCCACCAACTCCACATTCACAGGCAACTTCAGCGCCACAGCCATTTTCAGATATCCCTCAATGCAAAGGCTCTAGACGCAAATATTAGTGTGAGAGCTAATTCAATCATGGAAACACTGCATGTTGGTGAAGGGCATATTGAAGAAGAATCAGCCGAGTGGTTCTTGTGGGAGAACAACTCCATTTGGCTCACTAACTTCACACACCATCAGGCTTCCAAGCAGCTCTCAAGGAAACTCAGTTTTCACACTCTATGCTTAGTGCCCTTTGAGTGCATTATCTAGGAATGAACCTGGTAGAGCATCCCACACAAACGAATGCTCCACATGCGGGTTTCACATGCCACCACCTCCACATTCACAGGCAACTTCAGCGCCACAGCCGTTTTCAGATAGCCCTCAATGCAAAGGCTCTAGACGCAAATATGGGTGTGAGAGCTAATTCAATCAAGGAAACACTGCATGTTTGGGGACGGGCATATTGAAGAAGAATCAGCCGAGTGGTTCTTGTGGGAGAACAACTCCATTTGGCTCACTAACTTCACACACCATCAGGCTTCCAAGCAGCTCTCAAGGAAACTCAGTTTTCACACTCTATGCTTAGTGCCCTTTGAGTGCATTATCTAGGAATGAACCTGGTAGAGCATCCCACACAAACGAATGCTCCACATGCGGGTTTCACATGCCACCAACTCCACATTCACAGGCAACTTCAGCGCCACAGCCATTTTCAGATAGCCCTCAATGCAAAGGCTCTAGACGCAAATATTGGTGTGAGAGCTAATTCAATCAAGGAAACACTGCATGTTGGTGAAGGGCATATTGAAGAAGAATCAGCCGAGTGGTTCTTGTGGGAGAACAACTCCATTTGGCTCACTAACTTCACACACCATCAGGCTTCCAAGCAGCTCACAAGGAAACTCAGTTTTCACACTCTATGCTTAGTGCCCTTTGAGTGCCTAGGACTGAAATGAAGCTTGGTGAGCATCCCACACAAACGAATGCTCCACATGCGTGTTTCACATGCCACCAACTCCACATTCACAGGCAACTTCAGCGCCACAGCCGTTTTCAGATAGCCATCAATGCAAAGGCTCTAGACGCAAATATTGGTGTGAGAGCTAATTCAATCAAGGAAACACTGCATGTTGGTGAAGGGCATATTGAAGAAGAATCAGCCAAGTGGTTCTTGTGGGAGAACAACTCCATTTGGCTGACTAACTTCACACACCATCAGGCTTCCAAGCATCTCTCAAGGAAACTCAGTTTTCACACTGTATGCTTAGTGCCCTTTGAGTGCCTAGGACTGAAATGAAGCTTGGTGAGCATCCCACACAAACGAATGCTCCACATGCGGGTTTCACATGCCACCAACTCCACATTCACAGGCAACTTCAGCGCCACTTCCGTTTTCAGATAGCCCTCAATGCAAAGGCTCTAGACGCAAATCTTGGTGTGAGAGCTAATTCAATCAAGGAAACACTGCATGTTGGGGAAGGGCATATTGAAGAAGAATCAGCCGAGTGGTTCTTGTGGGAGAACAACTCCATTTGGCTCACTAACTTCACACAGCATCAGGCTTCCAAGCAGCTCTCAAGGAAACTCAGTTTTCACACTCTATGCTTAGTACACTTTGAATGCATTATCTAGGAATGAACCTGGTAGAGCATCCCACACAAACGAATGCTCCACATGCGGGTTTCACATGCCACCAACTCCACATTCACAGGCAACTTCAGCGCCACAGCCGTTTTCAGATAGCCCTCAATGCAAAGGCTCTAGACGCAAATATTGGTGTGAGAGCTAATTCAATCAAGGAAACACTGCATGTTTGGGGACGGGCATATTGAAGAAGAATCAGCCGAGTGGTTCTTGTGGGAGAACAACTCCATTTGGCTCACTAACTTCACACACCATCAGGCTTCCAAGCAGCTCTCAAGGAAACTCAGTTTTCACACTCTATGCTTAGTGCCCTTTCAGTGCATTATCTAGGAATGAACCTGGTAGAGCATCCCACACAAACGAATGCTCCACATGCGGGTTTCACATGCCACCAACTCCACATTCACAGGCAACTTCAGCGCCACAGCCGTTTTCAGATAGCCATCAATGCAAAGGCTCTAGACGCAAATATTGGTGTGAGAGCTAATTCAATCAAGCAAACACTGCATGTTGGTGAAGGGCATATTGAAGAAGAATCAGCCAAGTGGTTCTTGTGGGAGAACAACTCCATTTGGCTCACTAACTTCACACACCATCAGGCTTCCAAGCATCTCTCAAGGAAACTCAGTTTTCACACTGTATGCTTAGTGCCCTTTGAGTGCCTAGGACTGAAATGAAGCTTGGTGAGCATCCCACACAAACGAATGCTCCACATGCGGGTTTCACATGCCACCAACTCCACATTCACAGGCAACTTCAGCGCCACAGCCGTTTTCAGATAGCCCTCAACGCAAAGGCTCTAGACGCAAATCTTGGTGTGAGAGCTAATTCAATCAAGGAAGCACTGCATGTTGGGGAAGGGCATATTGAAGAAGAATCAGCCGAGTGGTTCTTGTGGGAGAACAACTCCATTTGGCTCACTAACTTCACACACCATCAGGCTTCCAAGCAGCTCTCAAGGAAACTCAGTTTTCACACTCTATGCTTAGTGCCCTTTGAGTGCCTAGGACTGAAATGAAGCTTGTGAGCATCCCACACAAAAGGATGCTCCACATGCGGGTTTCACATGCCACCAACTCCACATTCACAGGCAACTTCAGCGCCACAGCCGGTTTCAGATAGCCCTCAATGCAAAGGCTCTAGACGCAAATATTGGTGTGAGAGCTAATTCAATCAAGGAAACACTGCATGTTTGGGGAAGGGCATATTGAAGAAGAATCAGCCGAGTGATTCTTGTGGGAAAACAACTCCATTTGGCTCACTAACTTCACACACCATCAGGCTTCCAAGCATCTCTCAAGGAAACTCAGTTTTCACACTCTATGCTTAGTGCCCTTTGAGTGCATTATCTAGGAATGAAACTAGTAGAGCATCCCACACAAACGAATGCTCCACATGCGGGTTTCACATGCCACCAACTCCACATTCACAGGCAACTTCAGCGCCACAGCCATTTTCAGATAGCCCTCAATGCAAAGGCTCTAGACGCAAATATTGGTGTGAGAGCTAATTCAATCAAGGAAACACTGCATGTTGGTGAAGGGCATATTGAAGAAGAATCAGCCGAGTGGTTCTTGTGGGAGAACAACTCCATTTGGCTCACTAACTTCACACACCATCAGGCTTCCAAGCAGCTCTCAAGGAAACTCAGTTTTCACACTCTATGCTTAGTGCCCTTTGAGTGCATTATCTAGGAATGAAACTGGTAGAGCATCCCACAAACGAATGCTCCACATGCAGGTTTCACATGCCACCAACTCCACATTCACAGGCAACTTCAGCGCCACAGCCATTTTCAGATAGCCCTCAATGCAAAGGCTCTAGACGCAAATATTGGTATGAGAGCTAATTCAATCAATGAAACACTGCATGTTGGTGAAGTGCATATTGAAGAAGAATCAGCCGAGTGGTTCTTGTGGGAGAACAACTCCATTTGGCTCACTAACTTCACACACCATCAGGCTTCCAAACAGCTCTCAAGGACACTCAGTTTTCACACTCTATGCTTAGTGCACTTGAGTGCATTATCTAGGAATGAAACTGGTAGAGCATCCCACACAAACGAATGCTCCACATGCGGGTTTCACATGCCACCACCTCCACATTCACAGGCAACTTCAGCGCCACAGCCGTTTTCAGATAGCCCTCAATGCAAAGGCTCTAGACGCAAATATTGGTATGAGAGCTATTTCAAACAAGGAAACACTGCATGTTGGGGAAGGGTATATTGAAGAAGAATCAGCTGAGTTGTTCTTGTGGGAGAACAACTCCATTTGGCTCACTAACTTCACACACCATCAGGCTTCCAAGCAGCTCTCAAGGAAACTCAGTTTTCACACTCTATGCTTAGTGCCCTTTGAGTGCCTAGGACTGAAATGAAGCTTGGTGAGCATCCCACACAAACGAATGCTCCACATGCGGGTTTCACATGCCACCAACTCCACATTCACAGGCAACTTCAGCGCCACAGCCGTTTTCAGATAGCCCTCAATGCAAAGGCTCTAGACGCAAATATTGGTGTGAGAGCTAATTCAATCAAGGAAACACTGCATGTTGAGGAAGGGCATATTGAAGAAGAATCAGTCGAGTGGTTCTTGTGGGAGAACAACTCCATTTGGCTCACTAACTTCACACACCATCAGGCTTCCAAGCAGCTCTCAAGGAAACTCAGTTTTCACACTCTATGCTTACTGCCCTTTGAGTGCATTATCTAGGAATGAACCTGGTAGAGCATCCCACACAAACGAATGCTCCACATGTGGGTTTCACATGCCACCAACTCCACATTCACAGGCAACTTCAGCGCCACAGCCGTTTTCAGATAGCCCTCAATGCAAAGGCTCTAGACGCAAATATTGGTGTGAGAGCTAATTCAATCAAGGAAACACTGCATGTTGTGGAAGGGCATATTGAAGAAGAATCAGCCGAGTGGTTCTTGTGGGAGAACAACTCCATTTGGCTCACTAACTTCACACACCATCAGGCTTCCAAGCAGCTCTCAAGGAAACTCAGTTTTCACACTCTATGCTTAGTGCCCTTTGAGTGCATTATCTAGGAATGAACCTGGTAGAGCATTGCACACAAACGAATGCTCCACATGCGGGTTTCACATGCCACCAACTCCACATTCACAGGCAACTTCAGCGCCACAGCCGTTTTCAGATAGCCCTCAATGCAAAGGCTCTAGACGCAAATATTCGTATGAGAGCTAATTCAATCAAGGAAACACTGCATGTTGGGGAAGGGCATATTGAAGAAGAATCAGCCGAGTGGTTCTTGTGGGAGAACAACTCCATTTGGCTCACTAACTTCACACACCATCAGGCTTCCAAGCAGCTCTCAAGGAAACTCAGTTTTCACACTCTATGCTTAGTGCCCTTTGAGTGCATTATCTAGGAATGAAACTGGTAGAGCATCCCACAAACGAATGCTCCACATGCAGGTTTCACATGCCACCAACTCCACATTCACAGGCAACTTCAGCGCCACAGCCGTTTTCAGATAGCCCTCAATGCAAAGGCTCTAGACGCAAATATTGGTATGAGAGCTAATTCAATCAATGAAACACTGCATGTTGGTGAAGGGCATATTGAAGAAGAATCAGCCGAGTGGTTCTTGTGGGAGAACAACTCCATTTGGCTCACTAACTTCACACACCATCAGGCTTCCAAACAGCTCTCAAGGACACTCAGTTTTCACACTCTATGCTTAGTGCACTTGAGTGCATTATCTAGGAATGAAACTGGTAGAGCATCAAACACAAACAAATGCTCCACATGCGGGTTTCACATGCCACCAACTCCACATTCACAGGCAACTTCAGCGCCACAGCCGTTTTCAGATAGCCCTCAATGCAAAGGCTCTAGACGCAAATATTGGTATGAGAGCTATTTCAAACAAGGAAACACTGCATGTTGGGGAAGGGTATATTGAAGAAGAATCAGCTGAGTTGTTCTTGTGGGAGAACAACTCCATTTGGCTCACTAACTTCACACACCATCAGGCTTCCAAGCAGCTCTCAAGGAAACTCAGTTTTCACACTCTATGCTTAGTGCCCTTTGAGTGCCTAGGACTGAAATGAAGCTTGGTGAGCATCCCACACAAACGAATGCTCCACATGCGGGTTTCACATGCCACCAACTCCACATTCACAGGCAACTTCAGCGCCACAGCCGTTTTCAGATAGCCCTCAATGCAAAGGCTCTAGACGCAAATATTGGTGTGAGAGCTAATTCAATCAAGGAAACACTGCATGTTGGGGAAGGGCATATTGAAGAAGAATCAGCCGAGTGGTTCTTGTGGGAGAACAACTCCATTTGGCTCACTAACTTCACACACCATCAGGCTTCCAAGCAGCTCTCAAGGAAACTCAGTTTTCACACTCTATGCTTACTGCCCTTTGAGTGCATTATCTAGGAATGAACCTGGTAGAGCATCCCACACAAACGAATGCTCCACATGTGGGTTTCACATGCCACCAACTCCACATTCACAGGCAACTTCAGCGCCACAGCCGTTTTCAGATAGCCCTCAATGCAAAGGCTCTAGACGCAAATATTGGTGTGAGAGCTAATTCAATCAAGGAAACACTGCATGTTGTGGAAGGGCATATTGAAGAAGAATCAGCCGAGTGGTTCTTGTGGGAGAACAACTCCATTTGGCTCACTAACTTCACACACCATCAGGCTTCCAAGCAGCTCTCAAGGAAACTCAGTTTTCACACTCTATGCTCAGTGCCCTTTGAGTGCATTATCTAGGAATGAACCTGGTAGAGCATTGCACACAAACGAATGCTCCACATGCGGGTTTCACATGCCACCAACTCCACATTCACAGGCAACTTCAGCGCCACAGCCGTTTTCAGATAGCCCTCAATGCAAAGGCTCTAGACGCAAATATTCGTATGAGAGCTAATTCAATCAAGGAAACACTGCATGTTGGTGAAGGGCATATTGAAGAAGAATCAGCCGAGTGGTTCTTGTGGGAGAACAACTCCATTTGGCTCACTAACTTCACACACCATCAGGCTTCCAAGCAGCTCTCAAGGAAACTCAGTTTTCACACTCTATGCTTAGTGCCCTTTGAGTGCCTAGGACTGAAAAGAAGCTTGTGAGCATCCCACACAAACGAATGCTCCACATGCGGGTTTCACATGCCACCAACTCCACATTCACAGCCAACTTCAGCGCCACAGCCGTTTTCAGATAGCCCTCAATGCAAAGGCTCTAGACGCAAATATTGGTGTGAGAGCTAATACAATCAAGGAAACACTGCATGTTGGTGAAGGGCATATTGAAGAAGAATCAGCCGAGTGATTCTTGTGGGAGAACAACTCCATTTGGCTCACTAACTTCACACACCATTAGGCTTCCAAGCAGCTCTCAAGGAAACTCAGTTTTCACACTCTATGCTTAGTGCCCTTTGAGTGCATTATCTAGGAATGAACCTGGTAGAGCATTGCACACAAACGAATGCGCCACATGCGGGTTTCACATGCCACCAACTCCACATTCACAGGCAACTTCAGCGCCACAGCCGTTTTCAGATAGCCCTCAATGCAAAGGCTCTAGACGCAAATACTGGTGTGAGAGCAAATTCAGTCAAGGAAACACTGCATGTTGGGGAAGGGCATATTGAAGAAGAATCAGCCGAGTGGTTCTTGTGGGAGAACAACTCCATTTGGCTCACTAACTTCACACACCATCAGGCTTCCAATCAGCTCTCAAGGAAACTCAGTTTTCACACTCTATGCTTAGTGCACTTTGAGTGCATTATCTAGGAATGAAACTGGTAGAACATCCCACACAAACGAAAGCTCCACCTAAGGGTTTCACATGCCACCAACTCCACATTCACAGGCAACTTCAGCGCCACAGCCGTTTTCAGATAGCCCTCAATGCAAAGGCTCTAGACTAAAATATTGGTGTGAGAGCTAATTCAATCAAGGAAACACTGCATGTTGGTGAAGGGCATATTGAAGAAGAATCAGCCGAGTGGTTCTTGTGGGAGAACAACTCCATTTGGCTCACTAACTTCACACACCATCAGGCTTCTAAGCAGCTCTCAAGGAAACTTAATTTTCACACTCTATGCTTAGTGCACTTTGAGTGCATTATCTAGGAATGAACCTGGTAGAGCATCCCACACAAACGAATGCTCCACATGTGGGTTTCACATGCCACCAACTCCACATTCACAGGCAACTTCAGCGCCACAGCCGTTTTCAGATAGCCCTCAATGCAAAGGCTCTAGACGCAAATATTGGTGTGAGAGCTAATTCAATCAAGGAAACACTGCATGTTGGTGAAGGGCATATTGAAGAAGAATCAGCCGAGTGGTTCTTGTGGGAGAACAACTCCATGTGGCTCACTAACTTCACACACCCTCAGGCTTCGAAGCAGCTCTCAAGGAAACTCAGTTTTCACACTCTAAGCTTAGTGCTCTTTGAGTGCGTAGGACTGCAATGAAGCTTGGTGAGTATCCCACACAAACAAATACTCCACATGCGAGTTTTACATGCCACCAACTCCACATTCACAGGCAACTTCAGCGCCACAGCCGTTTTCAGAAAGCCCTCAATGCAAAGGCTCTAGACAAAAACATTGGTGTGAGAGCTAATTCAATCAAGGAAACAATGCATGTTGGGGAAGCGCATATTGAAGAAGAATCAGCCGAGTGGTTCTTGTGGGAGAACAACTCCATTTGGCTCACTAACTTCACACACCATTAGGCTTCCAAGCAGCTCTCAAGGAAACTCAGTTTTCACACTCTATGCTTAGTGCCCTTTGAGTGCATTATCTAGGAATGAACCTGGTAGAGCATCCCACACAAACGAATGCTCCACATGCGGGTTTCACATGCCACCAACTCCACATTCACAGGCAACTTCAGCGCCACAGCCGTTTTCAGATAGCCCTCAATGCAAAGGCTCTAGACGCAAATACTGGTGTGAGAGCAAATTCAATCAAGGAAACACTGCATGTTGGTGAAGGGCATATTGAAGAAGAATCAGCCGAGTGGTTCTAGTGGAAGATCAACTCCATTTGGCTCACTAACTTCACACACCATCAGGCTTCCAAGCAGCTCTCAAGGAAACTCAGTTTTCACACTCTATGCTTAGTGCTCTTTGAGTGCATTATCTAGGAATGAAACTGGTAGAGCATCAAACACAAACGAATGCTCCACCTAAGGGTTTCACATGCCACCAACTCCACATTCACAGCCAACTTCAGCGCCACAGCCGTTTTCAGATAGCCCTCAATGCAAAGGCTCTAGACAAAAATATTGGTGTGAGAGCTAATTCAATCAAGGAAACACTGCATGTTGGGGAAGGGCATATTGAAGAAGAATGAGCCGAGTGGTTCTTGTGGGAGAACAAATCCATTTGGGTCACTAATTTCACACACCATCAGGCTTCCAAGCAGCTCTCAAGGAAACTCAGTTTTCACAATCTATGCTTAGTGCCCTTCAGGTGCCTAGGACTAAAATGAAGCTGGTAGAGCATCCCACACAAACGAATGCTCCACATGCGGGTTTCACATGCCACCAACTCCACATTCACAGGCAACTTCAGCGCCACAGCTGTTTTCAGATACCAACAATGCAAAGGCTCTAGACGCAAATATTGGTGTGAGAGCTAATTCAATCAAGGAAACACTGCATGTTGGTGAAGGGCATATTGAAGAAGAATCAGCCGAGTGGTTCTTGTGGGAGAACAACTCCATTTGGCTCACTAACTTCAAACACCCACAGGCTTCCATGCAGCTCTCAAAGTAACTCAGTTTTCACACTCTAAGCTTAGTGCTCTTTGAGTGCCTAGAACTGCAATGAAGCTTGGTGAGTATCCCACACAAATACTCCACATGCGGGTTTTACATGCCACCAACTCCACATTCACAGGCAACTTCAGCGCCACAGCCGTTTTCAGATAGCCCTCAATGCAAAGGCTCTAGACGCAAATATTGGTGTGAGAGCTAATTCAATCAAGGAAACACTGCATGTTGGGGAAGCGCATATTGAAGAAGAATCAGCCGAGTGGTTCTTGTGGGAGAACAACTCCATTTGGCTCACTAACTTCACACACCATCAGGCTTCCAAGCAGCTCTCAAGGAAACTCAGTTTTCACACTCTATGCTTAGTGCCCTTTGAGTGCTTTATCTAGTAATTAACCTGGTAGAGCATCAAACACAAACGAATGCTCCACATGCGGATTTCACATGCCACCAACTCCACATTCACAGGCAACTTCAGCGCCACAGCCGTTTTCAGATAGCCCTCAATGCAAAGGCCCTAGACGCAAATATTGGTGTGAGAGCTAATTCAATCAAGGAAACACTGCATGTTGGTGAAGGGCATATTGAAGAAGAATCAGCCGAGTGGTTCTAGTGGAAGAACAACTCCATTTGGCTCACTAACTTCACACACCCTCAGGCTTCCAAGCAGCTCTCAAGGAAACTCAGTTTTCACACTCTATGCTTAGTGCACTTTGAGTGCATTATCTAGGAATGAAACTGGTAGAGCATCCCACACAAACGAATGATCCACATGCGGGTTTCACATGCCACCAACTCCACATTCACAGGCAACTTCAGTGCCACAGCCGTTTTCAGATAGCTTTCAATGCAAAGGCCCTAGACGCAAATATTGGTGTGAGAGCTAATTCAATCAAGGAAACACTGCATGTTGGGGAAGGGCATATTGAAGATGAATCAGCCGAGTGGTTCTTGTTTGATAACAACTCCATTTGGCTCACTAACTTCACACACCATCAGGCTTCCAAGCAGCTCTCAAGGAAACTCAGTTTTCACACTCTATGCTTAGTGCCCTTTGAGTGCCTAGGACTGAAATGAAGCTTGGTGAGCATCACACACAAACGAATGCTCCACATGCGGGTTTCACATGCCACCAACTCCACATTCACAGGCAACTTCAGCGCCACAGCCATTTTCAGATAGCCCTCAATGCAAAGGCTCTAGACGCAAATATTGGTGTGAGAGCTAATTCAATCAAGGAAACACTGCATTTTGTTGAAGGGCATATTGAAGAAGAATCAGCCGAGTGGTTCTTGTGGGAGAACAACTCCATTTGGCTCACTAACTTCAAACACCCTCAGGCTTCCAAGCAGCTCTCAAAGTAACTCAGTTTTCACACTCTAAGCTTAGTGCTCTTTGAGTGCATTATCTAGGAATGAACCTGGTAGAGCATCCCACACAAACGAATGCTCCACATGCGGGTTTCACATGCCACCAACTCCACATTCACAGCCAACTTCAGCGCCACAGCCGTTTTCAGATAGCCCTCAATGCAAAGGCTCTAGACTAAAATATTGGTGTGAGAGCTAATTCAATCAAGGAAACACTGCATGTTGGGGAAGGGCATATTGAAGAAGAATCAGCCGAGTGGTTCTTGTGGGAGAACAACTCCATTTGGCTCACTAACTTCACACACCATCAGGCTTCCAAGCAGCTCTCAAGGAAACTCAGTTTTCACACTCTATGCCTAGTGTCCTTTGAGTGCCTAAGACTGAAATGAAGCTTGGTGAGCATTACACACAAACGAATGCTCCACATGCGGGTTTCACATGCCACCAACTCCACTTTCACAGGCAACTTCAGCGCCACAGCCGTTTTCAGATACCCTCAATGCAAAGGCTCTAGATGCAAATTTTGGTGTGAGAGCTAATTCAATCAAGGAAACACTGCATGTTGGTGAAGGGCATATTGAAGAAGAATCAGCCGAGTGGTTCTTGTGGGAGAACAACTCCATTTGGCTCACTAACTTCACACACCATCAGGCTTCTAAGCAGCTCTCAAGGAAACTCAGGTTTCAGACTCTATGCTTAGTGCCCTTTGAGTGCATTATCTAGGAATGAAACTGGTAGAGCATCCCACACAAACGAATGCTCCACATGCGGGTTTCACATGCCACCAACTCCACATTCACAGGCAACTTCAGCGCCACAGCCGTTTTCAGATAGCCCTCAATGCAAAGGCTCTAGACAAAAACATTGGTGTGAGAGCTAATTCAATCAAGGAAACAATGCATGTTGGGGAAGCGCATATTGAAGAAGAATCAGCCGAGTGGTTCTTGTGGGAGAACAACTCCATTTGGCTCACTAACTTCACACACCATCAGGCTTCTAAGCAGCTCTCAAGGAAACTCAGTTTTCACACTCTATGCTTACTGCCCTTTGAGTGCATTATCTAGGAATGAACCTGGTAGAGCATCCCACACAAACGAATGCTCCACATGCGGGTTTCACATGCCACCAACTCCACATTCACAGGCAACTTCAGCGCCACAGCCGTTTTCAGATAGCCCTCAATGCAAAGGCTCTAGACGCAAATACTGGTGTGAGAGCAAATTCAATCAAGGAAACACTGCATGTTGGTGAAGGGCATATTGAAGAAGAATCAGCCGAGTGGTTCTTGTGGGAGAACAACTCCATTTGGCTCACTAACTTCACACACCATCAGGCTTCCAAGCAGCTCTCAAGGAAACTCAGTTTTCACACTCTATGCTTAGTGCACTTTGAGTGCATTATCTAGGAATGAAACTGGTAGAGCATCAAACACAAACGAATGCTCCACCTAAGGGTTTCACATGCCACCAACTCCACATTCACAGCCAACTTCAGCGCCACAGCCGTTTTCAGATAGCCCTCAATGCAAAGGCTCTAGACAAAAATATTGGTGTGAGAGCTAATTCAATCAAGGAAACACTGCATGTTGGGGAAGGGCATATTGAAGAAGAATCAGCCGAGTGGTTCTTGTGGGAGAACAACTCCATTTGGCTGACTAACTTCACACACCATCAGGCTTCCAAGCAGCTCTCAAGGAAACTCAGTTTTCACACTCTATGCTTAGTGCCCTTCAGGTGCCTAGGACTAAAATGAAGCTGGTAGAGCATCCCACACAAACGAATGCTCCACATGCGGGTTTCACATGCCACCAACTCCACATTCACAGGCAACTTCAGCGCCACAGCCGTTTTCAGATAGCCCTCAATGCAAAGGCTCTAGACGCAAATATTGGTGTGAGAGCTAATTCAATCAAGGAAACACTGCATGTTGGTGAAGGGCATATTGAAGAAGAATCAGCCGAGTGGTTCTTGTGGGAGAACAACTCCATTTGGCTCACTAACTTCACACACCATCAGGCTTCCAAACAGCTCTCAAAGTAACTCAGTTTTCACACTCTAAGCTTAGTGCTCTTTGAGTGCCTAGAACTGCAATTAAGCTTGGTGAGTATCCCACACAAATACTCCACATGCGGGTTTTACATGCCACCAACTCCACATTCACAGGCAACTTCAGCGCCACAGCCGTTTTCAGATAGCCCTCAATGCAAAGGCTCTAGACAAAAATATTGGTGTGAGAGCTAATTCAATCAAGGAAACACTGCATGTTGGGGAAGGGCATATTGAAGAAGAATCAGCCGAGTGGTTCTTGTGGGAGAACAACTCCATTTGGCTCACTAACTTCACACACCATCAGGCTTCCAAGCAGCTCTCAAGGAAACTCAGTTTTCACACTCTATGCTTAGTACACTTTGAGTGCATTATCTAGGAATGAAACTGGTAGAGCATCAAACACAAACGAATGCTCCACATGCGGGTTTCACATGCCACCAACTCCACATTCACAGGCAACTTCAGCGCCACAGCCGTTTTCAGATAGCCCTCAATGCAAAGGCTCTAGACGCAAATATTGGTGTGAGAGCTAATTCAATCAAGGAAACACTGCATGTTGGGGAAGGGCATATTGAAGAAGAATCAGACGAGTGGTTCTTGTGGGAGAACAACTCCATTTGGCTCACTAACTTCACACACCATCAGGCTTCCAAGCAGCTCTCAACGAAACTCAGTTTTCACACTCTATGCTTAGTGCACTTTGAGTGCACTATCTAGGAATGAACCTGGTAGATCATCCCACACAAACGAATGCTCCACATGCGGGTTTCACATGCCACCAACACCACATTCACAGGCAACTTCAGCGCCACAGCCGTTTTCAGATAGCCCTCAATGCAAAGGCTCTAGACGCGAATATTGGTGTGAAAGCTAATTCAATCAAGGAAACACTGCATGTTGGTGAAGGGCATATTGAAGAAGAATCAGCCGAGTGGTTCTTGTGGGAGAACAACTCCATTTGGCTCACTAACTTCACACACCATCAGGCTTCCAAGCAGCTCTCAACGAAACTCAGTTTTCACACTCTATGCTTAGTGCACCTTAAGTGCACTATCTAGGAATGAACCTGGTAGATCATCCCACACAAACGAATGCTCCACATGCGGGTTTCACATGCCACCAACTCCACATTCAGAGGCAACTTCAGCGCCACAGCCATTTTCAGATAGCCCTCAATGCAAAGGCTCTAGACGCGAATATTGGTGTGAGAGCTAATTCAATCAAGGAAACACTGCATGTTGGGGAAGGGCATATTGAAGAAGAATCAGACGAGTGGTTCTTGTGGGAGAACAACTCCATTTGGCTCACTAACTTCACACACCATCAGGCTTCCAAGCAGCTCTCAACGAAACTCAGTTTTCACACTCTATGCTTAGTGCACTTGAGTGCATTATCTAGGAAAGAAACTGGTAGAGCATCAAACACAAACGAATGCTCCACATGCGGGTTTCACATGCCACCAACTCCACATTCACAGGCAACTTCAGCGCCACAGCCGTTTTCAGATAGCCCTCAATGCAAAGGCTCTAGACGCGAATATTGGTGTGAGAGCTAATTCAATCAAGGAAACACTGCATGTTGGGGAAGGGCATATTGAAGAAGAATCAGCCGAGTGGTTCTTGTGGGAGAACAACTCCATTTGGCTCACTAACTTCACACACCATCAGGCTTCCAAGCAGCTCTCAACGAAACTTCGTTTTCACACTCTATGCTTAGTGCACTTGAGTGCATTATCTAGGAATGAAACTGGTAGAGCATCAAACACAAACGAATGCTCCACATGCGGGTTTCACATGCCACCAACTCCACATTCACAGGCAACTTCAGCGCCACAGCCGTTTTCAGATAGCCCTCAATGCAAAGGCTCTAGACGCGAATATTGGTGTGAGAGCTAATTCAATCAAGGAAACACTGCATGTTGGGGAAGGGCATATTGAAGAAGAATCAGCCGAGTGGTTCTTGTGGGAGAACAACTCCATTTGGCTCACTAACTTCACACACCATCAGGCTTCCAATCAGCTCTCAAAGAAACTCAGTTTTCACACTCTATGCTTAGTGCCCTTTGAGTGCATTATCTAGGAATGAAACTGGTAGAGCATCAAACAAAAATGAATGCTCCACATGCGGGTTTCAATGGCACCAACTCCACATTCACAGGCAACTTCAGCGCCACAGCCGTTTTCAGATAGCCCTCAATGCAAAGTCTCTAGACGCAAATATTGGTGTGAGAGCTAATTCAATCAAGGAAACACTGCATGTTGGGGAAGGGCATATTGAAGAAGAATCAGCCGAGTGGTTCTTGTGGGAGAACAACTCCATTTGGCTCACTAACTTCACACACCCTCAGGCTTCCAAGCAGCTCTCAAGGAAACTCAGTTTTCACACTCTATGCTTAGTACACTTTGAGTGCATTATCTAGGAATGAAACTGGTAGAGCATCCCACACAAACGAATGCTCCACCTAAGGGTTTCACATGCCACCAACTCCACATTCACAGCCAACTTCAGCGCCACAGCCGTTTTCAGATAGCCCTCAATGCAAAGGCTCTAGACAAAAATATTGGTGTGAGAGCTAATTCAATCAAGGAAACACTGCATGTTGGGGAAGGGCATATTGAAGAAGAATGAGCCGAGTGGTTCTTGTGGGAGAACAAATCCATTTGGGTCACTAATTTCACACACCATCAGGCTTCCAAGCAGCTCTCAAGGAAACTCAGTTTTCACAATCTATGCTTAGTGCCCTTCAGGTGCCTAGGACTAAAATGTAGCTGGTAGAGCATCCCACACAAACGAATGCTCCACATGCGGGTTTCACATGCCACCAACTCCACATTCACAGGCAACTTCAGCGCCACAGCTGTTTTCAGATACCAACAATGCAAAGGCTCTAGACGCAAATATTGGTGTGAGAGCTAATTCAATCAAGGAAACATTGCATGTTGGTGAAGGGCATATTGAAGAAGAATCAGCCGAGTGGTTCTTGTGGGAGAACAACTCCATTTGGCTCACTAACTTCAAACACCCACAGGCTTCCATGCAGCTCTCAAAGTAACTCAGTTTTCACACTCTAAGCTTAGTGCTCTTTGAGTGCCTAGAACTGCAATGAAGCTTGGTGAGTATCCCACACAAATACTCCACATGCGGGTTTTACATGCCACCAACTCCACATTCACAGGCAACTTCAGCGCCACAGCCGTTTTCAGATAGCCCTCAATGCAAAGGCTCTAGACGCAAATATTGGTGTGAGAGCTAATTCAATCAAGGAAACACTGCATGTTGGGGAAGCGCATATTGAAGAAGAATCAGCCGAGTGGTTCTTGTGGGAGAACAACTCCATTTGGCTCACTAACTTCACACACCATCAGGCTTCCAAGCATCTCTCAAGGAAACTCAGTTTTCACACTCTATGCTTAGTGCCCTTTGAGTGCTTTATCTAGTAATTAACCTGGTAGAGCATCAAACACAAACGAATGCTCCACATGCGGATTTCACATGCCACCAACTCCACATTCACAGGCAACTTCAGCGCCACAGCCGTTTTCAGATAGCTTTCAATGCAAAGGCCCTAGACGCAAATATTGGTGTGAGAGCTAATTCAATCAAGGAAACACTGCATGTTGGTGAAGGGCATATTGAAGAAGAATCAGCCGAGTGGTTCTAGTGGAAGAACAACTCCATTTGGCTCACTAACTTCACACACCCTCAGGCTTCCAAGCAGCTCTCAAGGAAACTCAGTTTTCACACTCTATGCTTAGTGCACTTTGAGTGCATTATCTAGGAATGAAACTGGTAGAGCATCCCACACAAACGAATGATCCACATGCGGGTTTCACATGCCACCAACTCCACATTCACAGGCAACTTCAGTGCCACAGCCGTTTTCAGATAGCTTTCAATGCAAAGGCCCTAGACGCAAATATTGGTGTGAGAGCTAATTCAATCAAGGAAACACTGCATGTTGGGGAAGGGCATATTGAAGATGAATCAGCCGAGTGGTTCTTGTTTGATAACAACTCCATTTGGCTCACTAACTTCACACACCATCAGGCTTCCAAGCAGCTCTCAAGGAAACTCAGTTTTCACACTCTATGCTTAGTGCCCTTTGAGTGCCTAGGACTGAAATGAAGCTTGGTGAGCATCACACACAAACGAATGCTCCACATGCGGGTTTCACATGCCACCAACTCCACATTCACAGGCAACTTCAGCGCCACAGCCATTTTCAGATAGCCCTCAATGCAAAGGCTCTAGACGCAAATATTGGTGTGAGAGCTAATTCAATCAAGGAAACACTGCATTTTGTTGAAGGGCATATTGAAGAAGAATCAGCCGAGTGGTTCTTGTGGGAGAACAACTCCATTTGGCTCACTAACTTCAAACACCCTCAGGCTTCCAAGCAGCTCTCAAAGTAACTCAGTTTTCACACTCTAAGCTTAGTGCTCTTTGAGTGCATTATCTAGGAATGAACCTGGTAGAGCATCCCACACAAACGAATGCTCCACATGCGGGTTTCACATGCCACCAACTCCACATTCACAGCCAACTTCAGCGCCACAGCCGTTTTCAGATAGCCCTCAATGCAAAGGCTCTAGACTAAAATATTGGTGTGAGAGCTAATTCAATCAAGGAAACACTGCATGTTGGGGAAGGGCATATTGAAGAAGAATCAGCCGAGTGGTTCTTGTGGGAGAACAACTCCATTTGGCTCACTAACTTCACACACCATCAGGCTTCCAAGCAGCTCTCAAGGAAACTCAGTTTTCACACTCTATGCCTAGTGTCCTTTGAGTGCCTAAGACTGAAATGAAGCTTGGTGAGCATTACACACAAACGAATGCTCCACATGCGGGTTTCACATGCCACCAACTCCACTTTCACAGGCAACTTCAGCGCCACAGCCGTTTTCAGATACCCTCAATGCAAAGGCTCTAGATGCAAATATTGGTGTGAGAGCTAATTCAATCAAGGAAACACTGCATGTTGGTGAAGGGCATATTGAAGAAGAATCAGCCGAGTGGTTCTTGTGGGAGAACAACTCCATTTGGCTCACTAACTTCACACACCATCAGGCTTCTAAGCAGCTCTCAAGGAAACTTAATTTTCACACTCTATGCTTAGTGCCCTTTGAGTGCATTATCTAGGAATGAAACTGGTAGAGCATCCCACACAAACGAATGCTCCACATGCGGGTTTCACATGCCACCAACTCCACATTCACAGGCAACTTCAGCGCCACAGCCGTTTTCAGATAGCCCTCAATGCAAAGGCTCTAGACAAAAACATTGGTGTGAGAGCTAATTCAATCAAGGAAACAATGCATGTTGGGGAAGCGCATATTGAAGAAGAATCAGCCGAGTGGTTCTTGTGGGAGAACAACTCCATTTGGCTCACTAACTTCACACACCATCAGGCTTCTAAGCAGCTCTCAAGGAAACTCAGTTTTCACACTCTATGCTTACTGCCCTTTGAGTGCATTATCTAGGAATGAACCTGGTAGAGCATCCCACACAAACGAATGCTCCACATGCGGGTTTCACATGCCACCAACTCCACATTCACAGGCAACTTCAGCGCCACAGCCGTTTTCAGATAGCCCTCAATGCAAAGGCTCTAGACGCAAATACTGGTGTGAGAGCAAATTCAATCAAGGAAACACTGCATGTTGGTGAAGGGCATATTGAAGAAGAATCAGCCGAGTGGTTCTTGTGGGAGAACAACTCCATTTGGCTCACTAACTTCACACACCATCAGGCTTCCAAGCAGCTCTCAAGGAAACTCAGTTTTCACACTCTATGCTTAGTGCACTTTGAGTGCATTATCTAGGAATGAAACTGGTAGAGCATCAAACACAAACGAATGCTCCACCTAAGGGTTTCACATGCCACCAACTCCACATTCACAGCCAACTTCAGCGCCACAGCCGTTTTCAGATAGCCCTCAATGCAAAGGCTCTAGACAAAAATATTGGTGTGAGAGCTAATTCAATCAAGGAAACACTGCATGTTGGGGAAGGGCATATTGAAGAAGAATCAGCCGAGTGGTTCTTGTGGGAGAACAACTCCATTTGGCTGACTAACTTCACACACCATCAGGCTTCCAAGCAGCTCTCAAGGAAACTCAGTTTTCACACTCTATGCTTAGTGCCCTTCAGGTGCCTAGGACTAAAATGAAGCTGGTAGAGCATCCCACACAAACGAATGCTCCACATGCGGGTTTCACATGCCACCAACTCCACATTCACAGGCAACTTCAGCGCCACAGCCGTTTTCAGATAGCCCTCAATGCAAAGGCTCTAGACGCAAATATTGGTGTGAGAGCTAATTCAATCAAGGAAACACTGCATGTTGGTGAAGGGCATATTGAAGAAGAATCAGCCGAGTGGTTCTTGTGGGAGAACAACTCCATTTGGCTCACTAACTTCACACACCATCAGGCTTCCAAGCAGCTCTCAAAGTAACTCAGTTTTCACACTCTAAGCTTAGTGCTCTTTGAGTGCCTAGAACTGCAATTAAGCTTGGTGAGTATCCCACACAAATACTCCACATGCGGGTTTTACATGCCACCAACTCCACATTCACAGGCAACTTCAGCGCCACAGCCGTTTTCAGATAGCCCTCAATGCAAAGGCTCTAGACAAAAATATTGGTGTGAGAGCTAATTCAATCAAGGAAACACTGCATGTTGGGGAAGCGCATATTGAAGAAGAATCAGCCGAGTGGTTCTTGTGGGAGAACAACTCCATTTGGCTCACTAACTTCACACACCATCAGGCTTCCAAGCAGCTCTCAAGGAAACTCAGTTTTCACACTCTATGCTTAGTGCCCTTTGAGTGCATTATCTAGGACTGAAGCTGGGAGAGCATCCCACACAAACGAATGCTCCACATGCGGGTTTCACATGCCACCAACTCCACATTCACAGGCAACTTCAGCGCCACAGCCGTTTTCAGATAGCTCTCAATGCAAAGGCTCTAGACGCAAATATTGGTGTGAGAGCTAATTCAATCAAGGAAACACTGCATGTTGGTGAAGGGCATATTGAAGAAGAATCAGCCGAGTGGTTCTAGTGGAAGAACAACTCCATTTGGATCACTAAATTCACACACCCTCAGGCTTCCAAGCAGCTCTCAAGGAAACTCAGTTTTCACACTCTATGCTTAGTGCACTTTGAGTGCCTAGGACTGAAATGAAGCTTGGTGAGCATCCCACACAAACGATTGCTCCACATGCTTGTTTCACATGCCACCAACTCCACATTCACAGGCAACTTCAGCGCCACAGCCGTTTTCAGATAGCCCTCAATGCAAAGGCTCTAGACGCAAATATTGGTGTGAGAGCTAATTCAAACAAGGAAACACTGCATGTTGGGGAAGGGCATATTGAAGAAGAATCAGCCGAGTGGTTCTTGTGGGAGAACAACTCCATTTGGCTCACTAACTTCACACACCATCAGGCTTCCAAGCAGCTCTCAAGGAAACTCAGTTTTCACACTCTATGCTTAGTACACTTTGAGTGCATTATCTAGGAATGAAACTGGTAGAGCATCAAACACAAACGAATGCTCCACATGCGGGTTTCACATGCCACCAACTCCACATTCACAGCCAACTTCAGCGCCACAGCCGTTTTCAGATAGCCCTCAATGCA
Source organism: Ochotona princeps (assembly GCF_030435755.1). Lineage (NCBI taxonomy): Eukaryota > Metazoa > Chordata > Mammalia > Lagomorpha > Ochotonidae > Ochotona > Ochotona princeps. Next base: position 121,730 of record NW_026699635.1, read on the forward strand.
AAGGCTCTAGACGCAAATATTGGTGTGAGAGCTAATTCAATCAAGGAAACACTGCATGTTGGTGAAGGGCATATTGAAGAAGAATCAGCCGAGTGGTTCTTGTGGGAGAACAACTCCATTTGGCTCACTAACTTCACACACCATCAGGCTTCCAAGCAGCTCTCAAGGAAACTCAGTTTTCACACTCTATGCTTAGTGCACTTTGAGTGCACTATCTAGGAATGAACCTGGTAGATCATCCCACACAAACGAATGCTCCACATGCGGGTTTCACATGCCACCAACACCACATTCACAGGCAACTTCAGCGCCACAGCCGTTTTCAGATAGCCCTCAATGCAAAGGCTCTAGACGCGAATATTGGTGTGAAAGCTAATTCAATCAAGGAAACACTGCATGTTGGTGAAGGGCATATTGAAGAAGAATCAGCCGAGTGGTTCTTGTGGGAGAACAACTCCATTTGGCTCACTAACTTCACACACCATCAGGCTTCCAAGCAGCTCTCAACGAAACTCAGTTTTCACACTCTATGCTTAGTGCACCTTAAGTGCACTATCTAGGAATGAACCTGGTAGATCATCCCACACAAACGAATGCTCCACATGCGGGTTTCACATGCCACCAACTCCACATTCAGAGGCAACTTCAGCGCCACAGCCATTTTCAGATAGCCCTCAATGCAAAGGCTCTAGACGCGAATATTGGTGTGAGAGCTAATTCAATCAAGGAAACACTGCATGTTGGGGAAGGGCATATTGAAGAAGAATCAGCCGAGTGGTTCTTGTGGGAGAACAACTCCATTTGGCTCACTAACTTCACACACCATCAGGCTTCCAAGCAGCTCTCAACGAAACTCAGTTTTCACACTCTATGCTTAGTGCACTTGAGTGCATTATCTAGGAAAGAAACTGGTAGAGCATCAAACACAAACGAATGCTCCACATGCGGGTTTCACATGCCACCAACTCCACATTCACAGGCAACTTCAGCGCCACAGCCGTTTTCAGATAGCCCTCAATGCAAAGGCTCTAGACGCGAATATTGGTGTGAGAGCTAATTCAATCAAGGAAACACTGCATGTTGGGGAAGGGCATATTGAAGAAGAATCAGCCGAGTGGTTCTTGTGGGAGAACAACTCCATTTGGCTGACTAACTTCACACACCATCAGGCTTCCAAGCAGCTCTCAACGAAACTTCGTTTTCACACTCTATGCTTAGTGCACTTGAGTGCATTATCTAGGAATGAAACTGGTAGAGCATCAAACACAAACGAATGCTCCACATGCGGGTTTCACATGCCACCAACTCCACATTCACAGGCAACTTCAGCGCCACAGCCGTTTTCAGATAGCCCTCAATGCAAAGGCTCTAGACGCGAATATTGGTGTGAGAGCTAATTCAATCAAGGAAACACTGCATGTTGGGGAAGGGCATATTGAAGAAGAATCAGCCGAGTGGTTCTTGTGGGAGAACAACTCCATTTGGCTCACTAACTTCACACACCATCAGGCTTCCAATCAGCTCTCAAAGAAACTCAGTTTTCACACTCTATGCTTAGTGCCCTTTGAGTGCATTATCTAGGAATGAAACTGGTAGAGCATCAAACACAAATGAATGCTCCACATGCGGGTTTCAATGGCACCAACTCCACATTCACAGGCAACTTCAGCGCCACAGCCGTTTTCAGATAGCCCTCAATGCAAAGGCTCTAGACGCAAATATTGGTGTGAGAGCTAATTCAATCAAGGAAACACTGCATGTTGGGGAAGGGCATATTGAAGAAGAATCAGCCGAGTGGTTCTTGTGGGAGAACAACTCCATTTGGCTCACTAACTTCACACACCATCAGGCTTCCAAGCAGCTCTCAAGGAAACTCAGTTTTCACACTCTATGCTTAGTGCACTTTGAGTGCACTATCTAGGAATGAACCTGGTAGATCATCCCACACAAACGAATGCTCCACATGCGGGTTTCACATGCCACCAACACCACATTCACAGGCAACTTCAGCGCCACAGCCGTTTTCAGATAGCCCTCAATGCAAAGGCTCTAGACGCGAATATTGGTGTGAAAGCTAATTCAATCAAGGAAACACTGCATGTTGGTGAAGGGCATATTGAAGAAGAATCAGCCGAGTGGTTCTTGTGGGAGAACAACTCCATTTGGCTCACTAACTTCACACACCATCAGGCTTCCAAGCAGCTCTCAAGGAAACTCAGTTTTCACACTCTATGCTTAGTGCACCTTAAGTGCACTATCTAGGAATGAACCTGGTAGATCATCCCACACAAACGAATGCTCCACATGCGGGTTTCACATGCCACCAACTCCACATTCAGAGGCAACTTCAGCGCCACAGCCATTTTCAGATAGCCCTCAATGCAAAGGCTCTAGACGCGAATATTGGTGTGAGAGCTAATTCAATCAAGGAAACACTGCATGTTGGGGAAGGGCATATTGAAGAAGAATCAGCCGAGTGGTTCTTGTGGGAGAACAACTCCATTTGGCTCACTAACTTCACACACCATCAGGCTTCCAAGCAGCTCTCAAGGAAACTCAGTTTTCACACTCTATGCTTAGTGCACTTGAGTGCATTATCTAGGAAAGAAACTGGTAGAGCATCAAACACAAACGAATGCTCCACATGCGGGTTTCACATGCCACCAACTCCACATTCACAGGCAACTTCAGCGCCACAGCCGTTTTCAGATAGCCCTCAATGCAAAGGCTCTAGACGCGAATATTGGTGTGAGAGCTAATTCAATCAAGGAAACACTGCATGTTGGGGAAGCGCATATTGAAGAAGAATCAGCCGAGTGGTTCTTGTGGGAGAACAACTCCATTTGGCTCACTAACTTCACACACCATCAGGCTTCCAATCAGCTCTCAAAGAAACTCAGTTTTCACACTCTATGCTTAGTGCCCTTTGAGTGCATTATCTAGGAATGAAACTGGTAGAGCATCAAACACAAATGAATGCTCCACATGCGGGTTTCAATGGCACCAACTCCACATTCACAGGCAACTTCAGCGCCACAGCCGTTTTCAGATAGCCCTCAATGCAAAGGCTCTAGACGCAAATATTGGTGTGAGAGCTAATTCAATCAAGGAAACACTGCATGTTGGGGAAGGGCATATTGAAGAAGAATCAGCCGAGTGGTTCTTGTGGGAGAACAACTCCATTTGGCTCACTAACTTCACACACCATCAGGCTTCCAAGCAGCTCTCAACGAAACTCCGTTTTCACACTCTATGCTTAGTGCACTTGAGTGCATTATCTAGGAATGAAACTGGTAGAGCATCAAACACAAACGAATGCTCCACATGCGGGTTTCACATGCCACCAACTCCACATTCACAGGCAACTTCAGCGCCACAGCCGTTTTCAGATAGCCCTCAATGCAAAGGCTCTAGACGCGAATATTGGTGTGAGAGCTAATTCAATCAAGGAAACACTGCATGTTGGGGAAGCGCATATTGAAGAAGAATCAGCCGAGTGGTTCTTGTGGGAGAACAACTCCATTTGGCTCACTAACTTCACACACCATCAGGCTTCCAAGCAGCTCTCAAGGAAACTCAGTTTTCACACTCTATGCTTAGTGCATTTTAAGTGCACTATCTAGGAATGAACCTGGTAGAGCATCCCACACAAACGAATGCTCCACATGCGGGTTTCACATGCCACCAACTCCACATTCACAGGCAACTTCAGCGCCACAGCCGTTTTCAGATAGCCCTCAATGCAAAGGCTCTAGACGCAAATATTGGTGTGAGAGCTAATTCAATCAAGGAAACACTGCATGTTGGGGAAGGGCATATTGAAGAAGAATCAGCCGAGTGGTTCTTGTGGGAGAACAACTCCATTTGGCTCACTAACTTCACACACCATCAGGCTTCCAAGCAGCTCTCAAGGAAACTCAGTTTTCACACTCTATGCTTAGTGCACTTGAGTGCATTATCTAGGAATGAAACTGGTAGAGCATCAAACACAAACGAATGCTCCACATGCGGGTTTCACATGCCACCAACTCCACATTCCCAGGCAACTTCAGCGCCACAGCCGTTTTCAGATAGCCCTCAATGCAAAGGCTCTAGACGCGAATATTGGTGTGAGAGCTAATTCAATCAAGGAAACACTGCATGTTGGTGAAGGGCATATTGAAGAAGAATCAGCCGAGTGGTTCCTGTGGGAGAACAACTCCAATTGGCTCACTAACTTCACACACCATCAGGCTTCCAAGCAGCTCTCAAGGAAACTCAGTTTTCACACTCTTTGCTTAGTACCCTTTGAATGCATTATCTAGGAATGAAACTGGTAGAGCATCAAACACAAACGAATGCTCCACATGCGGGTTTCACATGCCACCAACTCCACATTCACAGGCAACTTCAGCGCCACTGCCATTTTCAGATAGCCCTCAATGCAAAGGCTCTAGACGCAAATATTGGTGTGAGAGCTAATTCAATCAAGGAAACACTGCATGTTGGGGAAGGGCATATTGAAGAAGAATCAGCCGAGTGGTTCTTGTGGGAGAACAACTCCATTTGGCTCACTAACTTCACACACCATCAGGCTTCCAAGCAGCTCTCAAGGAAACTTAATTTTCACACTCTATGCTTAGTGCCCTTTGAGTGCCTAGGACTGAAATGAAGCTTGGTGAGCATCCCACACAAACGAATGCTCCACATGCGGGTTTCACATGCCACCAACTCCACATTCACAGGCAACTTCAGCGCCACAGCCGTTTTCAGATAGCCCTCAATGCAATGGATCTACAGGCGAATATTGGTGTGAGAGCTAATTCAATCAAGGAAACACTGCATGTAGGGGAAGGGCATATTGAAGAAGAATCAGCCGAGTGGTTCCTGTGGGAGAACAACTCCAATTGGCTCACTAACTTCACACACCATCAGGCTTCCAAGCAGCTCTCAAGGAAACTCAGTTTTCACACTCTTTGCTTAGTACCCTTTGAATGCATTATCTAGGAATGAAACTGGTAGAGCATCAAACACAAACGAATGCTCCACATGCGAGTTTCACATGCCACCAACTCCACATTCACAGGCAACTTCAGTGCCACAGCCGTTTTCAGATAGCCCTCAATGCAAAGGCTCTACACGCAAATATTGGTGTGAGAGCTAATTCAATCAAGGAAACACTGCATGTTGGTGAAGGGCATATTGAAGAAGAATCAGCCGAGTGGTTCCGGTGGGAGAACAACTCCAATTGGCTCACTAACTTCACACACCATCAGGCTTCCAAGCAGCTCTCAAGGAAACTCAGTTTTCACACTCTATGCTTAGTGCCCTTTGAGTGCATTATCTAGGAATGAACCTGGTAGAGCATCCCACACAAACGAATGCTCCACATGCGGGTTTCACATGCCACCAACTCCACATTCACAGGCAACTTCAGCGCCACAGCCGTTTTCAGATAGCCCTCAATGCAAAGGCTCTAGACGCAAATATTGGTGTGAGAGCTAATTCAATCAAGGAAACACTGCATGTTGGGAAGGGCATATTGAAGAAGAATCAGCCGAGTGGTTCTTGTGGGAGAACAACTCCATTTGGCTCACTAACTTCACACACCATCAGGCTTCCAAGCAGCTCTCAAGGAAACTCAGTTTTCACACTCTTTGCTTAGTACACTTTGAATGCATTATCTAGGAATGAAACTGGTAGAGCATCAAACACAAACGAATGCTCCACACGAAAGTTTCACATGCCACCAACTCCACATTCACAGGCAACTTCATCGCCACAGCCATTTTCAGATAGCCCTCAATGCAAAGGCTCTAGACGCAAATATTGGTGTGAGAGCTAATTCAATCAAGGAAACACTGCATGTTGGTGAAGGGCATATTGAAGAAGAATCAGCCGAGTGGTTCTTGTGGGAGAACAACTCCATTTGGCTCACTAACTGCACACACCATCAGGCTTCCAAGCAGCTCTCAACGAAACTCAGTTTTCACACTCTATGCTTAGTGCACTTTAAGTGCACTATCTAGGAATGAAACTGGTAGAGCATCAAACACAAACGAATGCTCCACATGCGGGTTTCACATGCCACCAACTCCACATTCACAGGCAACTTCAGCGCCACAGCCGTTTTCAGATAGCCCTCAATGCAAAGGCTCTAGACAAAAATATTGGTGTGAGAGCTAATTCAATCAAGGAAACACTGCATGTTGGGGAAGGGCATATTGAAGAAGAATCAGCAGAGTGGTTCTTGTGGGAGAACAACTCCATTTGGCTCACTAACTTCACACACCATCAGGCTTCCAAGCAGCTCTCAAGCAAACTTAATTTTCACACTCTATGCTTAGTGCCCTTTGAGTGCCTAGGACTGAAATGAAGCTTGGTGAGCATCCCACACAAACGAATGCTCCACATGCGGGTTTCACATGCCACCAACTCCACATTCACAGGCAACTTCAGCGCCACAGCCGTTTTCAGATAGCCCTCAATGCAAAGGCTCTAGACGCAAATATTGGTGTGAGAGCTAATTCAATCAAGGAAACACTGCATGTTGGGGAAGGGCATATTGAAGAAGAATCAGCCGAGTGGTTCTTGTGGGAGAACAACTCCATTTGGCTCACTAACTTCACACACCATCAGGCTTCCAAGCAGCTCTCAAGGAAACTCAGTTTTCACACTCTATGCTTAGTGCCCTTTGAGTGCATTATCTAGGAATGAAACTGGTAGAGCATCAAACACAAACGAATGCTCCACATGCGGGTTTCACATGCCACCAACTCCACATTCACAGGCAACTTCAGCGCCACAGCCGTTTTCAGATAGCCCTCAATGCAAAGGCTCTAGACACAAATATTGGTGTGAGAGCTAATTCAATCAAGGAAACACTGCATGTTGGGGAAGGGCATATTGAAGAAGAATCAGCCGAGTGGTTCTTGTGGGAGAACAACTCCATTTGGCTCACTAACTTCACACACCATCAGGCTTCCAAGCAGCTCTCAAGGAAACTCAGTTTTCACACTCTATGCTTAGTGCCCTTTGAGTGCATTATCTAGGACTGAAGCTGGGAGAGCATCCCACACAAACGAATGCTCCACATGCGGGTTTCACATGCCACCACCTCCACATTCACAGGCAACTTCAGCGCCACTGCCATTTTCAGATAGCCCTCAATGCAAAGGCTCTAGACGCAAATATTGGTGTGAGAGCTAATTCAATCAAGGAAACACTGCATGTTGGGGAAGGGCATATTGAAGAAGAATCAACCGAGTGGTTCTTGTGGGAGAACAACTCCATTTGGCTCACTAACTTCACACACCATCAGGCTTCCAAGCAGCTCTCAAGGAAACTTAATTTTCACACTCTATGCTTAGTGCCCTTTGAGTGCCTAGGACTGAAATGAAGCTTGTGAGCATCCCACACAAACGAATGCTCCACATGCGGGTTTCACATGCCACCAACTCCACATTCACAGGCAACTTCAGCGCCACAGCCGTTTTCAGATAGCCCTCAATGCAAAGCCTCTAGACGCTAATATTCGTGTGAGAGCTAATTCAATCAAGGAAACACTGCATGTTGGGGAAGGGCATATTGAAGAAGAATCAACCGAGTGGTTCTTGTGGGAGAAGAACTCCATTTGGCTCACTAACTGCACACACCATCAGGCTTCCAAGCAGCTCTCAACGAAACTCAGTTTTCACACTCTATGCTTAGTGCACTTGAGTGCATTATCTAGGAATGAAACTGGTAGAGCATCAAACACAAACGAATGCTCCACATGCGGGTTTCACATGCCACCAACTCCACATTCACAGGCAACTTCAGCGCCACAGCCGTTTTCAGATAGCCCTCAATGCAAAGGCTCTAGACGCAAATATTGGTGTGAGAGCTAATTCAATCAAGGAAACACTGCATGTTGGGGAAGGGCATATTGAAGAAGAATCAGCCGAGTGGTTCTTGTGGGAGAACAACTCCATTTGGCTCACTAACTTCACACACCATCAGGCTTCCAAGCAGCTCTCAAGGAAACTCAGTTTTCACACTCTATGCTTAGTGCCCTTTGAGTGCATTATCTAGGAATGAAACTGGTAGAGCATCAAACACAAACGAATGCTCCACATGCGGGTTTCACATGCCACCAACTCCACATTCACAGGCAACTTCAGCGCCACAGCCGTTTTCAGATAGCCCTCAATGCAAAGGCTCTAGACTCGAATATTGGTGTGAGAGCTAATTCAATCAAGGAAACACTGCATGTTGGGGAAGGGCATATTGAAGAAGAATCAGCCGAGTGGTTCTTGTGGGAGAACAACTCCATTTGGCTCACTAACTTCACACACCATCAGGCTTCCAAGCAGCTCTCAAGGAAACTCAGTTTTCACACTCTATGCTTAGTGCCCTTTGAGTGCATTATCTAGGACTGAAGCTGGGAGAGCATCCCACACAAACGAATGCTCCACATGCGGGTTTCACATGCCACCACCTCCACATTCCCAGGCAACTTCAGCGCCACTGCCATTTTCAGATAGCCCTCAATGCAAAGGCTCTAGACGCAAATATTGGTGTGAGAGCTAATTCAATCAAGGAAACACTGCATGTTGGGGAAGGGCATATTGAAGAAGAATCAACCGAGTGGTTCTTGTGGGAGAACAACTCCATTTGGCTCACTAACTTCACACACCATCAGGCTTCCAAGCAGCTCTCAAGGAAACTCAGTTTTCACACTCTATGCTTAGTGCCCTTTGAGTGCATTATCTAGGAATGAAACTGGTAGAGCATCAAACACAAACGAATGCTCCACATGCGGGTTTCACATGCCACCAACTCCACATTCACAGGCAACTTCAGCGCCACAGCCGGTTTTCAGATAGCCCTCAATGCAAAGGCTCTAGACGCGAATATTGGTGTGAGAGCTAATTCAATCAAGGAAACACTGCATGTTGGGGAAGGGCATATTGAAGAAGAATCAGCCGAGTGGTTCTTGTGGGAGAACAACTCCATTTGGCTCACTAACTTCACACACCATCAGGCTTCCAAGCAGCTCTCAAGGAAACTCAGTTTTCACACTCTATGCTTAGTGCCCTTTGAGTGCATTATCTAGGACTGAAGCTGGGAGAGCATCCCACACAAACGAATGCTCCACATGCGGGTTTCACATGCCACCACCTCCACATTCACAGGCAACTTCAGCGCCACTGCCATTTTTAGATAGCCCTCAATGCAAAGGCTCTAGACGCAATTATTGGTGTGAGAGCTAATTCAATCAAGGAAACACTGCATGTTGGGGAAGGGCATATTGAAGAAGAATCAACCGAGTGGTTCTTGTGGGAGAACAACTCCATTTGGCTCACTAACTTCACACACCATCAGGCTTCCAAGCAGCTCTCAAGGAAACTTAATTTTCACACTCTATGCTTAGTGCCCTTTGAGTGCCTAGGACTGAAATGAAGCTTGGTGAGCATCCCACACAAACGAATGCTCCACATGCGGGTTTCACATGCCACCAACTCCACATTCACAGGCAACTTCAGCGCCACAGCCGTTTTCAGATAGCCCTCAATGCAAAGGCTCTAGACGCAAATATTGGTGTGAGAGCTAATTCAATCAAGGAAACACTGCATGTTGGGGAAGGGCATATTGAAGAAGAATCAACCGAGTGGTTCTTGTGGGAGAACAACTCCATTTGGCTCACTAACTTCACACACCATCAGGCTTCCAAGCAGCTCTCAAGGAAACTTAATTTTCACACTCTATGCTTAGTGCCCTTTGAGTGCCTAGGACTGAAATGAAGCTTGGTGAGCATCCCACACAAACGAATGCTCCACATGCGGGTTTCACATGCCACCAACTCCACATTCACAGCCAACTTCAGCGCCACAGCCGTTTTCAGATAGCCCTCAATGCAAAGGCTCTAGACGCAAATATTGGTGTGAGAGCTAATTCAATCAAGGAAACACTGCATGTTGGGGAAGGGCATATTGAAGAAGAATCAACCGAGTGGTTCTTGTGGGAGAACAACTCCATTTGGCTCACTAACTTCACACACCATCAGGCTTCCAAGCAGCTCTCAACGAAACTCAGTTTTCACACTCTATGCTTAGTGCACTTGAGTGCATTATCTAGGAATGAAACTGGTAGAGCATCAAACACAAACGAATGCTCCACATGCGGGTTTCACATGCCACCAACTCCACATTCACAGGCAACTTCAGCGCCACAGCCGTTTTCAGATAGCCCTCAATGCAAAGGCTCTACACGCGAATATTGGTGTGAGAGCTAATTCAATCAAGGAAACACTGCATGTTGGGGAAGGGCATATTGAAGAAGAATCAGCCGAGTGGTTCTTGTGGGAGAACAACTCCATTTGGCTCACTAACTTCACACACCATCAGGCTTCCAAGCAGCTCTCAAGGAAACTCAGTTTTCACACTCTATGCTTAGTGCATTTTAAGTGCACTATCTAGGAATGAACCTGGTAGAGCATCCCACACAAACGAATGCTCCACATGCGGGTTTCACATGCCACCAACTCCACATTCCCAGGAAACTTCAGCGCCACAGCCGTTTTCAGATAGCCCTCAATGCAATGGATCTACAGGCGAATATTGGTGTGAGAGCTAATTCAATCAAGGAAACACTGCATGTAGGGGAAGGGCATATTGAAGAAGAATCAGCCGAGTGGTTCCTGTGGGAGAACAACTCCAATTGGCTCACTAACTTCACACACCATCAGGCTTCCAAGCAGCTCTCAAGGAAACTCAGTTTTCACACTCTTTGCTTAGTACCCTTTGAATGCATTATCTAGGAATGAAACTGGTAGAGCATCAAACACAAACGAATGCTCCACATGCGAGTTTCACATGCCACCAACTCCACATTCACAGGCAACTTCAGTGCCACAGCCGTTTTCAGATAGCCCTCAATGCAAAGGCTCTAGACGCGAATATTGGTGTGAGAGCTAATTCAATCAAGGAAACACTGCATGTTGGGGAAGGGCATATTGAAGAAGAATCAGCCGAGTGGTTCTTGTGGGAGAACAACTCCATTTGGCTCACTAACTTCACACACCATCAGGCTTCCAAGCAGCTCTCAAGGAAACTCAGTTTTCACACTCTATGCTTAGTGCCCTTTGAGTGCATTATCTAGGAATGAACCTGGTAGAGCATCCCACACAAACGAATGCTCCACATGCGGGTTTCACATGCCACCAACTCCACATTCACAGGCAGCTTCAGCGCCACAGCCGTTTTCAGATAGCCCTCAATGCAAAGGCTCTAGACGCAAATATTGGTGTGAGAGCTAATTCAATCAAGGAAACACTGCATGTTGGTGAAGGGCATATTGAAGAAGAATCAGCCGAGTGGTTCCTGTGGGAGAACAACTCCAATTGGCTCACGAACTTCACACACCATCAGGCTTCCAAGCAGCTCTCAAGGAAACTCAGTTTTCACACTCTATGCTTAGTGCCCTTTGAGTGCATTATCTAGGAATGAACCTGGTAGAGCATCCCACACAAACGAATGCTCCACATGCGGGTTTCACATGCCACCAACTCCACATTCACAGGCAACTTCAGCGCCACAGCCGTTTTCAGATAGCCCTCAATGCAAAGGCTCTAGACGCAAATATTGGTGTGAGAGCTAATTCAATCAAGGAAACACTGCATGTTGGGAAGGGCATATTGAAGAAGAATCAGCCGAGTGGTTCTTGTGGGAGAACAACTCCATTTGGCTCACTAACTTCACACACCATCAGGCTTCCAAGCAGCTCTCAAGGAAACTCAGTTTTCACACTCTTTGCTTAGTACACTTTGAATGCATTATCTAGGAATGAAACTGGTAGAGCATCAAACACAAACGAATGCTCCACACGAAAGTTTCACATGCCACCAACTCCACATTCACAGGCAACTTCAGCGCCACAGCCGTTTTCAGATAGCCCTCAATGCATAGGCTCTAGACAAAAATATTGGTGTGAGAGCTAATTCAATCAAGGAAACACTGCATGTTGGGGAATGGCATATTGAAGAAGAATCAGCAGAGTGGTTCTTGTGGGAGAACAACTCCATTTGGCTCACTAACTTCACACACCATCAGGCTTCCAAGCAGCTCTCAACGAAACTCAGTTTTCACACTCTATGCTTAGTGCCCTTTGAGTGCACTATCTAGGAATGAAACTGGTAGAGCATCAAACACAAACGAATGCTCCACATAAGGGTTTCACATGCCACCAACTCCACATTCACAGGCAACTTCAGCGCCACAGCCGTTTTCAGATAGCCCTCAATGCAAAGGCTCTAGACAAAAATATTGGTGTGAGAGCTAATTCAATCAAGGAAACACTGCATGTTGGGGAATGGCATATTGAAGAAGAATCAGCAGAGTGGTTCTTGTGGGAGAACAACTCCATTTGGCTCACTAACTTCACACACCATCAGGCTTCCAAGCAGCTCTCATGGAAACTTAATTTTCACACTCTATGCTTAGTGCCCTTTGAGTGCCTAGGACTGAAATGAAGCTTGGTGAGCATCCCACACAAACGAATGCTCCACATGCGGGTTTCACATGCCACCAACTCCACATTCACAGTCAACTTCAGCGCCACAGCCGTTTTCAGATAGCCCTCAATGCAAAGGCTCTAGACGCAAATATTGGTGTGAGAGCTAATTCAATCAAGGAAACACTGCATGTTGGGGAAGGGCATATTGAAGAAGAATCAGCCGAGTGGTTCTTGTGGGAGAACAACTCCATTTGGCTCACTAACTTCACACACCATCAGGCTTCCAAGCAGCTCTCAAGGAAACTCAGTTTTCACACTCTATGCTTAGTGCCCTTTGAGTGCATTATCTAGGAATGAAACTGGTAGAGCATCAAACACAAACGAATGCTCCACATGCGGGTTTCACATGCCACCAACTCCACATTCACAGGCAACTTCAGCGCCACAGCCGTTTTCAGATAGCCCTCAATGCAAAGGCTCTAGACGCGAATATTGGTGTGAGAGCTAATTCAATCAAGGAAACACTGCATGTTGGGGAAGGGCATATTGAAGAAGAATCAGCCGAGTGGTTCTTGTGGGAGAACAACTCCATTTGGCTCACTAACTTCACACACCATCAGGCTTCCAAGCAGCTCTCAAGGAAACTCAGTTTTCACACTCTATGCTTAGTGCATTTTAAGTGCACTATCTAGGAATGAACCTGGTAGAGCATCCCACACAAACGAATGCTCCACATGCGGGTTTCACATGCCACCAACTCCACATTCACAGGCAACTTCAGCGCCACAGCCGTTTTCAGATAGCCCTCAATGCAAAGGCTCTAGACGCAAATATTGGTGTGAGAGCTAATTCAATCAAGGAAACACTGCATGTTGGGGAAGGGCATATTGAAGAAGAATCAGCCGAGTGGTTCTTGTGGGAGAACAACTCCATTTGGCTCACTAACTTCACACACCATCAGGCTTCCAAGCAGCTCTCAAGGAAACTTAATTTTCACACTCTATGCTTAGTGCCCTTTGAGTTCCTAGGACTGAAATGAAGCTTGGTGAGCATCCCACACAAACGAATGCTCCACATGCGGGTTTCACATGCCACCAACTCCACATTCACAGGCAACTTCAGCGCCACAGCCGTTTTCAGATAGCCCTCAATGCAAAGGCTCTAGACGCAAATATTGGTGTGAGAGCTAATTCAATCAAGGAAACACTGCATGTTGGTGAAGGGCATATTGAAGAAGAATCAGCCGAGTGGTTCTTGTGGGAGAACAACTCCATTTGGCTCACTAACTTCACACACCATCAGGCTTCCAAGCAGCTCTCAAGGAAACTCAGTTTTCACACTCTATGCTTAGTGCACTTGAATGCATTATCTAGGAATGAAACTGGTAGAGCATCAAACACAAACGAATGCTAACATGCGGGTTTCACATGCCACCAACTCCACATTCACAGGCAACTTCAGCGCCACAGCCGTTTTCAGATAGCCCTCAATGCAAAGGCTCTAGACGCAAATATTGGTGTGAGAGCTAATTCAATCAAGGAAACACTGCATGTTGGGGAAGGGCATATTGAAGAAGAATCAGCCGAGTGGTTCTTGTGGGAGAACAACTCCATTTGGCTCACTAACTTCACACACCATCAGGCTTCCAAGCAGCTCTCAAGGAAACTCAGTTTTCACACTCTATGCTTAGTGCATTTTAAGTGCACTATCTAGGAATGAACCTGGTAGAGCATCCCACACAAACGAATGCTCCACATGCGGGTTTCACATGCCACCAACTCCACATTCACAGGCAACTTCAGCGCCACAGCCGTTTTCAGATAGCCCTCGATGCAAAGGCTCTAGACGCAAATATTGGTGTGAGAGCTAATTCCACCAAGGAAACACTGCATGTTGGGAAGGGCATATTGAAGAAGAATCAGCCGAGTGGTTCTTGTGGGAGAACAACTCCATTTGGCTCACTAACTTCACACACCATCAGGCTTCCAAGCAGCTCTCAAGAAAACTCAGTTTTCACACTCTATGCTTAGTGCCCTTTGAGTGCCTAGGACTGAAATGAAGCTTGGTGAGCATCCCACACAAACGAATGCTCCACATGCGGGTTTCACATGCCACCAACTCCACATTCACAGGCAACTTCAGCGCCACTGCCATTTTCAGATAGCCCTCAATGCAAAGGCTCTAGACGCAAATATTGGTGTGAGAGCTAATTCAATCAAGGAAACACTGCATGTTGGTGAAGGGCATAGTGAAGAAGAATCAGCCGAGTGGTTCTTGTGGGAGAACAACTCCATTTGGCTCACTAACTTCACACACCATCAGGCTTCCAAGCAGCTCTCAAGGAAACTCAGTTTTCACACTCTATGCTTAGTGCATTTTAAGTGCACTATCTAGGAATGAACCTGGTAGAGCATCCACACAAACGAATGCTCCACATGCGGGTTTCACATGCCCCCAACTCCACATTCACAGGCAACTTCAGCGCCACAGCCGTTTTCAGATAGCCCTCAATGCAAAGGCTCTAGACGCAAATATTGGTGTGAGAGCTAATTCAATCAAGGAAACACTGCATGTTGGGGAAGGGCATATTGAAGAAGAATCAGCCGAGTGGTTCTTGTGGGAGAACAACTCCATTTGGCTCACTAACTTCACACACCATCAGGCTTCCAAGCAGCTCTCAAGGAAACTCAGTTTTCACACTCTATGCTTAGTGCCCTTTGAGTGCCTAGGACTGAAATGAAGCTGGTAGAGCATCCCACACAAACGAATGCTCCACATGCGGGTTTCACATGCCACCAACTCCACATTCACAGGCAACTTCAGCGCCACAGCCGTTTTCAGATAGCCCTCAATGCAAAGGCTCTAGACGCAAATATTGGTGTGAGAGCTAATTCAACCAAGGAAACACTGCATGTTGGGGAAGGGCATATTGAAGAAGAATCAGCCGAGTGGTTCTTGTGGGAGAACAACTCCATTTGGCTCACTAACTTCACACACCATCAGGCTTCCAAGCAGCTCTCAAGGAAACTTAATTTTCACACTCTATGCTTAGTGCCCTTTGAGTGCCTAGGACTGAAATGAAACTTGGTGAGCATCAAACACAAACGAATGCTCCACATGCGGGTTACACATGCCACCACCTCCACATTCACAGGCAACTTCAGCGCCACAGCCGTTTTCAGATAGCCCTCAATGCAAAGGCTCTAGACACAAATATTGGTGTGAGAGCTAATTCAATCAAGGAAACACTGCATGTTGGGGAAGGGCATATTGAAGAAGAATCAGCCGAGTGGTTCTTGTGGGAGAACAACTCGATTTGGCTAACTAACTTCACACACCATCAGGCTTCCAAGCAGCTCTCAAGGAAACTCAGTTTTCACACTCTATGCTTAGTGCACTTGAGTGCATTATCTAGGAATGAAACTGGTAGAGCATCAAACACAAACGAATGCTCCACATGTGGGTTTCACATGCCACCAACTCCACATTCCCAGGCAACTTCAGCGCCACAGCTGTTTTCAGATAGCCCTCAATGCAATGGATCTACAGGCGAATATTGGTGTGAGAGCTAATTCAATCAAGGAAACACTGCATGTTGGGGAAGGGCATATTGAAGAAGAATCAGCCTAGTGGTTCTTGTGGGAGAACAACTCCATTTGGCTCACTAACTTCACACACCATCAGACTTCCAAGCAGCTCTCAAGGAAACTCAGTTTTCACACTCTATGCTTAGTGCCCTTTGAGTGCATTATCTAGGAATGAACCTGGTAGAGCATCCCACACAAACGAATGCTCCACATGCGGGTTTCACATGCCACCAACTCCACATTCACAGGCTACTTCAGCGCCACAGCCGTTTTCAGATAGCCCTCAATGCAAAGGCTTTAGACGCAAATATTGGTGTGAGAGCTAATTCAATCAAGGAAACACTGCATGTTGGGAAGGGCATATTGAAGAAGAATCAGCCGAGTGGTTCTTGTGGGAGAACAACTCCATTTGGCTCACTAACTTCACACACCATCAGGCTTCCAAGCAGCTCTCAAGGAAACTCAGTTTTCACACTCTATGCTTAGTGCCCTTTGAGTGCCCAGGAATGAAATGAAGCTTGTGAGTATCAAACACAAACGAATGCTCCACATGCGGGTTTCACATGCCACCAACTCCACATTCACAGGCAACTTCAGCGCCACAGCCGTTTTCAGATAGCCCTCAATGCAAAGGCTCTAGACAGAAATATTGGTGTGAGAGCTAATTCAATCAAGGAAACACTGCATGTTGGGGAAGGGCATATTGAAGAAGAATCAGCCGAGTGGTTCTTGTGGGAGAACAACTCCATTTGGCTCACTAACTTCACACAACATCAGGCTTCCAAGCAGCTCTCAAGGAAACTCAGTTTTCACACTCTATGGTTAGTACTCATTGAATGCCTAGGACTGAAATGAAGCTTGGTGAGCATCCCACACAAACGAATGCTCCACCTGCAGGCATCACATGCCACCAACTCCACATTCACAGGCAACTTCAGCGCCACAGCCATTTTCAGATAGCCCTCAATGCAAAGGCTCTAGACGCAAATATTGGTGTGAGAGCTAATTCAATCAAGGAAACACTGCATGTTGGTGAAGGGCATATTGAAGAAGAATCAGCCGAGTGGTTCTTGAGGGAGAACAACTCCAATTGGCTCACTAACTTCACACACCATCAGGCTTCCAAGCAGCTCTCAAGGAAACTCAGTTTTCACACTCTATGCTTAGTGCCCTTTGAGTGCATTATCTAGGAATGAACCTGGTAGAGCATCCCACACAAACGAATGCTCCACATGCGGGTTTCACATGCCACCAACTCCACATCCACAGGCAACTTCAGCGCCCCAGCCGTTTTCAGATAGCCCTCAATGCAAAGGCTCTAGAAGCAAATATTGGTGTGAGAGCTAATTCAATCAAGGAAACACTGCATGTTGGGGAAGGGAATATTGAAGAAGAATCAGCCGAGTGGTTCTTGTGGGAGAACAACTCCATTTGGCTCACTAACTTCACACACCATCAGGCTTCCAATCAGCTCTCAATCAAACTCAGTTTTCACACTCTTTGCTTAGTACACTTTGAATGCATTATCTAGGAATGAACCTGGTAGAGCATCAAACACAAACGAATGCTCCACATGCAGGTTTCACATGCCACCAACTCCACATTCACAGGCAACTTCAGCGCCACAGCCGTTTTCAGATAGCCCTCAATGCAAAGGCTCTAGACGCTAATATTGGTGTGAGAGCTAATTCAATCAAGGAAACACTGCATGTTGGGGAAGGGCATATTGAAGAAGAATCAGCCGAGTGGTTCTTGTGGGAGAACAACTCCATTTGGCTCACTAACTTCACACACCATCAGGCTTCCAAGCAGCTCTCAAGGAAACTCAGTTTTCACACTCTATGCTTAGTCCTCTTTGAGTGCCTAGGACTGAAATGAAGCTTGGTGAGCATCCCACACAAACAAATGCTCCACATGCGGGTTTCACATGCCACCAATTCCACATTCACAGGCAACTTCAGCGCCACAGCCGTTTTCAGATAGGCCTCAATGCAAAGGCTCTAGACGCAAATATTGGTGTGAGAGCTAATTCAATCAAGGAAACACTGCATGTTGGGGAAGGGCATATTGAAGAAGAATCAGCAGAGTGGTTCTTGTGGGAGAACAACTCCATTTGGCTCACTAACTTCACACACCATCAGGCTTCCAAGCAGCTCTCAAGGAAACTCAGTTTTCACACTCTATGCTTAGTGCCCTTTGAGTGCATTATCTAGGAATGAACCTGGTAGAGCATCCCACACAAACGAATGCTCCACATGCGGGTTTCACATGCCACCAACTCCACATTCACAGGCAACTTCAGCGCCACAGCCGTTTTCAGATAGCCCTCAATGCAAAGGCTCTAGACGCAAATATTGGTGTGAGAGCTAATTCAATCAAGGAAACACTGCATGTTGGTGAAGGACATATTGAAGAAGAATCAGCCGAGTGGTTCTTGTGGGAGAACAACTCCATTTGGATCACTAACTTCACACACCATCAGGCTTCCAAGCAGCTCTCAAGGAAACTCAGTTTTCACACTCGATGCTTAGTGCCCTTTGAGTGCCTAGGACTGAAATGAAGCTTGGTGAGCATCCCACACAAACGGATGCTCCACATGCGGGTTTTACATGCCACCAACTCCACATTCACAGGCAACTTCAGCGCCACAGCCATTTTCAGATAGCCCTCAATGCAAAGGCTCTAGACGCTAATATTGGTGTGAGAGCTAATTCAATCAAGGAAACACTGCATGTTGGGGAAGGGCATATTGAAGAAGAATCAGCCGAGTGGTTCTTGTGGGAGAACAACTCCATTTGGCTCACTATCTTCACACACCATCAGGCTTCCAAGCAGCTCTGAAGGAAACTCAGTTTTCACACTCTATGCTTAGTGCCCTTTGAGTGCATTATCTAGGAATGAACCTGGTAGAGCATCCCACACAAACGAATGCTCCACATGCGGGTTTCACATGCCACCAAATCCACATTCACAGGCAACTTCAGCGCCACAGCCGTTTTCAGATAGCCCTCAATGCAAAGGCTCTAGACGCGAATATTGGTGTGAGAGCTAATTCAATCAAGGAAACACTGCATGTTGGGGAAGGGCATATTGAAGAAGAATCAGCCGAGTGGTTCTTCTGGGAGAACAACTCCATTTGGCTCACTAACTTCACACATCATCAGGCTTTCAAGAAGCTCTCAAGGAAACTCAGTTTTCACACTCTATGCTTAGTGCCCTATGAGTGCATTATCTAGGAATGAACCTGGTAGAGCATCCCACACAAACGAATGCTCCACATGCGGGTTTCACATGCCACCAACTCCACATTCACAGGCAACTTCAGCGCCACAGCCGTTTTCAGATAGCCCTCAATGCAAAGGCTCTAGACGCGAATATTGGTGTGAGAGCTAATTCAATCAAGGAAACACTGCATGTTGGGGAAGGGCATATTGAAGAAGAATCAGCCGAGTGGTTCTTGTGGGAGAACAACTCCATTTGGCTCACTAACTTCACACACCATCAGGCTTCCAAGCAGCTCTCAAGGAAACTCAGTTTTCACACTCTATGCTTAGTGCCCTTTGAGTGCCTAGGACTGAAATGAAGCTTGGTGAGCATCCCACACAAACAAATGCTCCACATGCTGGTTTCACATGCCACCAAATCCACATTCACAGGCAACTTCAGCGCCACAGCCTTTTTCAGATTGCCCTCAATGCAAAGGCTCTAGACGCTAATATTGGTGTGAGAGCTAATTCAATCAAGGAAACACTGCATGTTGGGGAAGGGCATATTGAAGAAGAATCAGCCGAGTGGTTCTTGTGGGAGAACAACTCCATTTGGCTCACTAACTTCACACACCATCAGGCTTCCAAGCAGCTCTCAAGGAAACTCAGTTTTCACACTCTATGCTTAGTGCACTTTGAGTGCATTATCTAGGACTGAAGCTGGGAGAGCATCAAACACAAACAAATGCTCCACATGCGGGTTTCACATGCCACCAACTCCACATTCACAGGCAACTTCAGCGCCACAGCCATTTTCAGATAGCCCTCAAGGCAAAGGCTCTAGACGCTAATATTGGTGTGAGAGCTAATTCAATCAAGGAAACACTGCATGTTGGTGAAGGGCATATTGAAGAAGAATCAGCTGAGTGGTTCTTGTGGGAGAACAACTCCATTTGGCTCACTAACTTCACACACCATCAGGCTTCCAAGCAGCTCTCAAGGAAACTCAGTTTTCACACTCTATGCTTAGTGCCCTTTGAGTGCCTAGGACTGAAATGAAGCTTGGTGAGCATCCCACACAAACAAATGCTCCACATGCTGGTTTCACATGCCACCAAATCCACATTCACAGGCAACTTCAGCGCCACAGCCGTTTTCAGATTGCCCTCAATGCAAAGGCTCTAGACGCTAATATTGGTGTGAGAGCTAATTCAATCAAGGAAACACTGCATGTTGGTGAAGGGCATATTGAAGAAGAATCAGCCGAGTGGTTCTTGTGGGAGAACAACTCCATTTGGCTCACTAACTTCACACACCATCAGGCTTCCAAGCAGCTCTCAAGGAAACTCAGTTTTCACACTCTATGCTTAGTGCCCTTTGAGTGCATTATCTAGGAATGAAACTGGTAGAGCATGCCACACAAACGAATGATCCACATGCGGGTTTCACATGCCACCAACTCCACATTCACAGGCAACTTCAGCGCCACAGCCGGTTTCAGATAGCCCTCAATGCAAAGGCTCTAGACGCTAATATTGGTGTGAGAGCTAATTCAATCAAGGAAACACTGCATGTTGGTGAAGGGCATATTGAAGAAGAATCAGCCGAGTGGTTCTTGTGGGAGAACAACTCCATTTGGCTCACTAACTTCACACACCATCAGGCTTCCAAGCAGCTCTCAAGGAAACTCAGTTTTCACACTCTATGCTTAGTGCCCTTTGAGTGCATTATCTAGGAATGAAACTGGTAGAGCATCAAACACAAACGAATGCTCCACATGCGGGTTTCACATGCCACCAACTCCACATTCACAGGCAACTTCAGCGCCACAGCCGTTTTCAGATAGCCCTCAATGCAAAGGCTCTAGACGCAAATATTGGTGTGAGAGCTAATTCAATCAAGGAAACACTGCATGTTGGGGAAGGGCATATTGAAGAAGAATCAGCCGAGTGGTTCTTGTGGGAGAACAACTCCATTTGGCTCACTAACTTCACACACCATCAGGCTTCCAAGCAGCTCTCAAGGAAACTCAGTTTTCACACTCTATGCTTAGTGCACTTTGAGTGCATTTTCTAGGAATGAACCTGGTAGAGCATCAAACACAAACGAATGCTCCACATGCGGGTTTCACATGCCACCAACTCCACATTCACAGGCAACTTCAGCGCCACAGCCGTTTTCCGATAGCCCTCAATGCAAAGGCTCTAGACGCTAATATTGGTGTGAGAGCTAATTCAATCAAGGAAACACTGCATGTTGGGGAAGGGCATATTGAAGAAGAATCAGCCGAGTGGTTCTTGTGGGAGAACAACTCCATTTGGCTCACTAACTTCACACACCATCAGGCTTCCAAGCAGCTCTCAAGGTAACTCAGTTTTCACACTCTATGCTTAGTCCTCTTTGAGTTCCTAGGACTGAAATGAAGCTTGGTGAGCATCCCACACAAACAAATGCTCCACATGCGGGTTTCACATGCCACCAATTCCACATTCACAGGCAACTTCAGTGCCACAGCCGTTTTCAGATAGGCCTCAATGCAAAGGCTCTAGACGCAAATATTGGTGTGAGAGCTATTTCAATCAAGGAAACACTACATGTTGGGGAAGGGCATATTGAAGAAGAATCAGCCGAGTGGTTCTTGTGGGAGAACAACTCCATTTGGCTCACTAACTTCACACACCATCAGGCTTCCAAGCAGCTCTCAAGGAAACTCAGTTTTCACACTCTATGCTTAGTGCCCTTTGAGTGCCTAGGACTGAAATGAAGCTTGTGAGCATCCCACACAAACGGATGCTCCACATGCGGGTTTCACATGCCCCAACTCCACATTCACAGGCAACTTCAGCGCCACAGCCGGTTTCAGATAGCCCTCAATGCAAAGGCTCTAGACGCTAATATTGGTGTGAGAGCTAATTCAATCAAGGAAACACTGCATGTTGGTGAAGGGCATATTGAAGAAGAATCAGCTGAGTGGTTCTTGTGGGAGAACAACTCCATTTGGCTCACTAACTTCACACACCATCAGGCTTCCAAGCAGCTCTCAAGGAAACTCAGTTTTCACACTCTATGCTTAGTGCCCTTTGAGTGCATTATCTAGGAATGAAACTGGTAGAGCATCAAACACAAACGAATGCTCCACATGCGGGTTTCACATGCCACCAAATCCACATTCACAGGCAACTTCAGCGCCACAGCCGTTTTCAGATTGCCCTCAATGCAAAGGCTCTAGACGCTAATATTGGTGTGAGAGCTAATTCAATCAAGGAAACACTGCATGTTGGGGAAGGGCATATTGAAGAAGAATCAGCCGAGTGGTTCTTGTGGGAGAACAACTCCATTTGGCTCGCTAACTTCACACATCATCAGGCTTCCAAGCAGCTCTCAAGGAAACTCAGTTTTCACACACTATGCTTAGTGCCCTTTGAGTGCACTATCTAGGAATGAACCTGGTAGAGCATCCCACACAAACGAATGCTCCACATGCGGGTTTCACATGCCACCAACTCCACATTCACAGGCAACTTCAGCGCCACTTCCGTTTTCAGATAGCCCTCAATGCAAAGGCTCTAGACGCAAATCTTGGTGTGAGAGCTAATTCAATCAAGGAAACACTGCATGTTGGTGAAGGGCATATTGAAGAAGAATCAGCCGAGTGGTTCTTGTGGGAGAACAACTCCATTTGGCTCACTAACTTCACACACCATCAGGCTTCCAAGCAGCTCTCAAGGAAACTCAGTTTTCACACTCTATGCTTAGTGCACTTTGAGTGCATTATCTAGGAATGAAACTGGTAGAGCATGCCACACAAACGAATAATCCACATGCGGGTTTCACATGCCACCAACTCCACATTCACAGGCAACTTCAGCGCCACTTCCGTTTTCAGATAGCCCTCAATGCAAAGGCTCTAGACGCAAATATTGGTGTGAGAGCTAATTCAATCAAGGAAACACTGCATGTTGGGGAAGGGCATATTGAAGAAGAATCAGCCGAGTGGTTCTTGTGGGAGAACAACTCCATTTGGCTCACTAACTTCACACACCATCAGGCTTCCAAGCAGCTCTCAAGGAAACTCAGTTTTCACACTCTATGCTTAGTGCCCTTTGAGTGCCTAGGACTGAAATGAAGCTTGTGAGCATCCCACACAAACGGATGCTCCACATGCGGGTTTCACATGCCACCAACTCCACATTCACAGGCAACTTCAGCGCCACAGCCGGTTTCAGATAGCCCTCAATGCAAAGGCTCTAGACGCTAATATTGGTGTGAGAGCTAATTCAATCAAGGAAACACTGCATGTTGGGGAAGGGCATATTGAAGAAGAATCAGCCGAGTGGTTCTTGTGGGAGAACAACTCCATTTGGCTCACTAACTTCACACACCATCAGGCTTCCAAGCAGCTCTCAAGGAAACTCAGTTTTCACACTCTATGCTTAGTGCACTTTGAGTGCATTTTCTAGGAATGAACCTGGTAGAGCATCAAACACAAACGAATGCTCCACATGCGGGTTTCACATGCCACCAACTCCACATTCACAGGCAACTTCAGCGCCACAGCCGTTTTCCGATAGCCCTCAATGCAAAGGCTCTAGACGCTAATATTGGTGTGAGAGCTAATTCAATCAAGGAAACACTGCATGTTGGGGAAGGGCATATTGAAGAAGAATCAGCCGAGTGGTTCTTGTGGGAGAACAACTCCATTTGGCTCACTAACTTCACACACCATCAGGCTTCCAAGCAGCTCTCAAGGAAACTCAGTTTTCACACTCTATGCTTAGTCCTCTTTGAGTGCCTAGGACTGAAATGAAGCTTGGTGAGCATCCCACACAAACAAATGCTCCACATGCGGGTTTCACATGCCACCAATTCCACATTCACAGGCAACTTCAGTGCCACAGCCGTTTTCAGATAGGCCTCAATGCAAAGGCTCTAGACGCAAATATTGGTGTGAGAGCTATTTCAATCAAGGAAACACTACATGTTGGGGAAGGGCATATTGAAGAAGAATCAGCCGAGTGGTTCTTGTGGGAGAACAACTCCATTTGGCTCACTAACTTCACACACCATCAGGCTTCCAAGCAGCTCTCAAGGAAACTCAGTTTTCACACTCTATGCTTAGTGCCCTTTGAGTGCCTAGGAATGAAATGAAGCTTGGTTAGCATCCCACACAAACGAATGCTCCACATGCGGGTTTCACATGCCCCAACTCCACATTCACAGCAACTTCAGCGCCACAGCCGTTTTCCGATAGCCCTCAATGCAAAGGCTCTAGACGCAAATATTGGTGTGAGAGCTAATTCAATCAAGGAAACACTGCATGTTGGGGAAGGGCATATTGAAGAAGAATCAGCCGAGTGGTTCTTGTGGGAGAACAACTCCATTTGGCTCACTAACTTCACACACCATCAGGCTTCCAAGCAGCTCTCAAGGAAACTCAGTTTTCACACTCTATGCTTAGTGCACTTTGAGTGCATTATCTAGGAATGCAACTGGCAGAGCATCATACACAATCGAATGCTCCACATGCGGGTTTCACATGCCCCCAACTCCACATTCACAGGCAACTTCAGCGCCACAGCCGTTTTCCGATAGCCCTCAATGCAAAGGCTCTAGACGCTAATATTGGTGTGAGAGCTAATTCAATCAAGGAAACACTGCATGTTGGGGAAGGGCATATTGAAGAAGAATCAGCCGAGTGGTTCTTGTGGGAGAACAACTCCATTTGGCTCACTAACTTCACACACCATCAGGCTTCCAAGCAGCTCTCAAGGAAACTCAGTTTTCACACTCTATGCTTAGGGCACTTTGAGTGCATTATCTAGGAATGCAACTGGCAGAGCATCATACACAATCGAATGCTCCACATGCGGGTTTCACATGCCCCCAACTCCACATTCACAGGCAACTTCAGCGCCACTTCCGTTTTCAGATAGCCCTCAATGCAAAGGCTCTAGACGCAAATCTTGGTGTGAGAGCTAATTCAATCAAGGAAACACTGCATGTTGGTGAAGGGCATATTGAAGAAGAATCAGCCGAGTGGTTCTTGTGGGAGAACAACTCCATTTGGCTCACTAACTTCACACACCATCAGGCTTCCAAGCAGCTCTCAAGGAAACTCAGTTTTCACACTCAATGCTTAGTGCCCTTTGAGTGCCTAGGACTGAAATGAAGCTTGTGAGCATCCCACACAAACGGATGCTCCACGTGCGGGTTTTACATGCCACCAACTCCACATTCCCAGGCAACTTCAGCGCCACAGCCATTTTCAGATAGCCCTCAATGCAAAGGCTCTAGACGCAAATATTGGTGTGAGAGCTAATTCAATCAAGGAAGCACTGAATGTTGGTGACGGGCATATTGAAGAAGAATCAGCCGAGTGGTTCTTGTGGGAGAACAACTCCATTTGGCTCACTAACTTCACACACCATCAGGCTTCCAAGCAGCTCTGAAGGAAACTCAGTTTTCACACTCTATGCTTAGTGCCCTTTGAGTGCATTATCTAGGAATGAACCTGGTAGAGCATCCCACACAAACGAATGCTCCACATGCGGGTTTCACATGCCACCAAATCCACATTCACAGGCAACTTCAGCGCCACAGCCGTTTTCAGATAGCCCTCAATGCAAAGGCTCTAGACGCGAATATTGGTGTGAGAGCTAATTCAATCAAGGAAACACTGCATGTTGGGGAAGGGCATATTGAAGAAGAATCAGCCGAGTGGTTCTTGTGGGAGAACAACTCCATTTGGCTCACTAACTTCACACACCATCAGGCTTCCAAGCAGCTCTCAAGGAAACTCAGTTTTCACACTCTATGCTTAGTGCCCTTTGAGTGCCTAGGACTGAAATGAAGCTTGGTGAGCATCCCACACAAACAAATGCTCCACATGCTGGTTTCACATGCCACCAAATCTACATTCACAGGCAACTTCAGCGCCACAGCCGTTTTCAGATTGCCCTCAATGCAAAGGCTCTAGACGCTAATATTGGTGTGAGAGCTAATTCAATCAAGGAAACACTGCATGTTGGGGAAGGGCATTTTGAAGAAGAATCAGCCGAGTGGTTCTTGTGGGAGAACAACTCCATTTGGCTCACTAACTTCACACACCATCAGGCTTCCAAGCAGCTCTCAAGGAAACTCAGTTTTCACACTCTATGCTTAGTGCACTTTGAGTGCATTATCTAGGACTGAAGCTGGGAGAGCATCAAACACAAACAAATGAATGCTCCACATGCGGGTTTCACATGCCACCAACTCCACATTCACAGGCAACTTCAGCGCCCCAGCCGTTTTCAGATAGCCCTCAATGCAAAGGCTCTAGACACAAATATTGGTGTGAGAGCTAATTCAATCAAAGAAACACTACATGTTGGGGAAGGGCATATTGAAGAATAATCAGCCGAGTGGTTCTTGTGGGAGAACAACTCCATTTGGCTCACTAATTTCACACACCATCAGGCTTCCAAGCAGCTCTCAAGGAAACTCAGTTTTCACACTCTATGCTTAGTGCCCTTTGAGTGCATTATCTAGGAATGAACCTGGTAGAGCATCCCACACAAACGAATGCTCCACATGCGGGTTTCACATGCCACCAAATCCACATTCACAGGCAACTTCAGCGCCACAGCCGTTTTCAGATAGCCCTCAATGCAAAGGCTCTAGACGCGAATATTGGTGTGAGAGCTAATTCAATCAAGAAAACACTGCATGTTGGGGAAGGGCATATTGAAGAAGAATCAGCCGAGTGGTTCTTGTGGGAGAACAACTCCATTTGGCTCACTAACTTCACACACCATCAGGCTTCCAAGCAGCTCTCAAGGAAACTCAGTTTTCACACTCTATGCTTAGTGCCCTTTGAGTGCCTAGGACTGAAATGAAGCTTGGTGAGCATCCCACACAAACAAATGCTCCACATGCTGGTTTCACATACCACCAAATCCACATTCACAGGCAACTTCAGCGCCACAGCCGTTTTCAGATAGCCCTCAATGCAAAGGCTCTAGACGCTAATATTGGTGTGAGAGCTAATTCAATCAAGGAAACACTGCATGTTGGGGAAGGGCATATTGAAGAAGAATCAGCCGAGTGGTTCTTGTGGGAGAACAACTCCATTTGGCTCGCTAACTTCACACATCATCAGGCTTCCAAGCAGCTCTCAAGGAAACTCAGTTTTCACACACTATGCTTAGTGCCCTTTGAGTGCACTATCTAGGAATGAACCTGGTAGAGCATCCCACACAAACGAATGCTCCACATGCGGGTTTCACATGCCACCAACTCCACATTCACAGGCAACTTCAGCGCCACTTCCGTTTTCAGATAGCCCTCAATGCAAAGGCTCTAGAAGCAAATCTTGGTGTGAGAGCTAATTCAATCAAGGAAACACTGCATGTTGGTGAAGGGCATATTGAAGAAGAATCAGCCGAGTGGTTCTTGTGGGAGAACAACTCCATTTGGCTCACTAACTTCACACACCATCAGGCTTCCAAGCAGCTCTCAAGGAAACTCAGTTTTCACACTCTATGCTTAGTGCCCTTTGAGTGCATTATCTAGGAATGAAACTGGTAGAGCATCAAACACAAACGAATGCTCCACATGCGGGTTTCACATGCCACCAACTCCACATTCACAGGCAACTTCAGCGCCACAGCCGTTTTCAGATAGCCCTCAATGCAAAGGCTCTAGACGCAAATATTGGTATGAGAGCTAATTCAAACAATGAAACACTGCATGTTGGGGAAGGGCATATTGAAGAAGAATCAGCCGAGTGGTTCTTGTGGGAGAACAACTCCATTTGGCTCACTAACTTCACACACCATCAGGCTTCCAAGCAGCTCTCAAGGAAACTCAGTTTTCACACTCTATGCTTAGTGCACTTTGAGTGCATTATCTAGGAATGAAACTGGTAGAGCATCAAACACAAACGAATGCTCCACATGCGGGTTTCACATGCCACCACCTCCACATTCACAGGCAACTTCAGCGCCACAGCCGTTTTCAGATAGCCCTCAATGCAAAGGCTCTAGACGCAAATATTGGTATGAGAGCTAATTCAATCAAGGAAACACTGCATGTTGGGGAAGGGTATATTGAAGAAGAACCAGCTGAGTGGTTCTTGTGGGAGAACAACTCCATTTGGCTCACTAACTTCACACACCATCAGGCTTCCAAGCAGCTCTCAAGGAAACTCAGTTTTCACACTCTATGCTTAGTGCCCTTTGAGTGCCTAGGACTGAAATGAAGCTTGGTGAGCATCCCACACAAACGAATGCTCAGCATGCGGGTTTCACATGCCACCAACTCCACATTCACAGGCAACTTCAGCGCCACAGCCGTTTTCAGATAACCCTCAATGCAAAGGCTCTAGACGCAAATATTGGTGTGAGAGCTAATTCAATCAAGGAAACACTGCATGTTGGTGAAGGGCATATTGAAGAAGAATCAGCCGAGTGGTTCTTGTGGGAGAACAACTCCATTTGGCTCACTAACTTCACACACCATCAGGCTTCCAAGCAGCTCTCAAGGAAACTCAGTTTTCACACTCTATGCTTAGTGCCCTTTGAGTGCCTAGGACTGAAATGAAGCTTGGTGAGCATCCCACACAAACGAATGCTCCACATGCGGGTTTCACATGCCACCAACTCCACATTCACAGGCAACTTCAGCGCCACAGCCGTTTTCAGATAGCCCTCAATGCAAAGGCTCTAGACGCAAATATTGGTGTGAGAGATAATTCAATCAAGGAAACACTGCATGTTGGTGAAGGGCATATTGAAGAAGAATCAGCCGAGTGGTTCTTGTGGGAGAACAACTCAATTTGACTCACTAACTTCACACACCATCAGGCTTCCAAGCAGCTCTCAAGGAAACTCAGTTTTCACACTCTATGCTTAGTGCCCTTTGAGTGCCTAGGACTGAAATGAAGCTTGGTGAGCATCCCACACAAACGAATGCTCCACATGCGGGTTTCACATGCCACCAACTCCACATTCACAGGCAACTTCAGCGCCACAGCCGGTTTCAGATAGCCCTCAATGCAAAGGATCTAGACGCTAATATTGGTGTGAGAGCTAATTCAATCAAGGAAACACTACATGTTGGTGAAGGGCATATTGAAGAAGAATCAGCTGAGTGGTTCTTGTGGGAGAACAACTCCATTTGACTCACTAACTTCACACACCATCAGGCTTCCAAGCAGCTCTCAACGAAACTCAGTTTTCACACTCTATGCTTAGTGCCCTTTGAGTGCATTATCTAGGAATGAAACTGGTAGAGCATCAAACACAAACGAATGCTCCACATGCGGGTTTCACATGCCACCAACTCCACATTCACAGGCAACTTCAGCGCCACAGCCGTTTTCAGATAGCCCTCAATGCAAAGGCTCTAGACGCAAATATTGGTATGAGAGCTAATTCAATCAATGAAACACTGCATGTTGGGGAAGGGCATATTGAAGAAAAATCAGCCGAGTGGTTCTTGTGGGAGAACAACTCCATTTGGCTCACTAACTTCACACACCATCAGGCTTCCAAGCAGCTCTCAAGGAAACTCAGTTTTCACACTCTATGCTTAGTGCACTTTGAGTGCATTATCTAGGAATGAAACTGGTAGAGCATCAAACACAAACGAATGCTCCACATGCGGGTTTCACATGCCACCACCTCCACATTCACAGGCAACTTCAGCGCCACAGCCGTTTTCAGATAGCCCTCAATGCAAAGGCTCTAGACGCAAATATTGGTATGAGAGCTAATTCAATCAAGGAAACACTGCATGTTGGGGAAGGGCATATTGAAGAAGAATCAGCTGAGTGGTTCTTGTGGGAGAACAACTCCATTTGGCTCACCAACTTCACACACCATCAGGCTTCCAAGCAGCTCTCAAGGAAACTCAGTTTTCACACTCTATGCTTAGTGCCCTTTGAGTGCCTAGGACTGAAATGAAGCTTGGTGAGCATCCCACACAAACGAATGCTCAGCATGCGGGTTTCACATGCCACCAACTCCACATTCACAGGCAACTTCAGCGCCACAGCCGTTTTCAGATAACCCTCAATGCAAAGGCTCTAGACGCAAATATTGGTGTGAGAGATAATTCAATCAAGGAAACACTGCATGTTGGTGAAGGGCATATTGAAGAAGAATCAGCCGAGTGGTTCTTGTGGGAGAACAACTCCATTTGGCTCACTAACTTCACACACCATCAGGCTTCCAAGCAGCTCTCAAGGAAACTCAGTTTTCACACTCTATGCTTAGTGCCCTTTGAGTGCACTATCTAGGAATGAACCTGGTAGAGCATCCCACACAAACGAATGCTCCACATGCGGGTTTCACATGCCACCAACTCCACATTCACAGGCAACTTCAGCGCCACAGCCGTTTTCAGATAGCCCTCAATGCAAAGGCTCTAGACGCAAATCTTGGTGTGAGAGCTAATTCAATCAAGGAAACACTGCATGTTGGTGAAGGGCATATTGAAGAAGAATCAGCCGAGTGGTTCTTGTGGGAGAACAACTCCATTTGGCTCACTAACTTCACACACCATCAGGCTTCCAAGCAGCTCTCAAGGAAACTCAGTTTTCACACTCTATGCTTAGTGCCCTTTGAGTGCATTATCTAGGAATGAAACTGGTAGAGCATGCCACACAAACGAATGATCCACATGCGGGTTTCACATGCCACCAACTCCACATTCACAGGCAACTTCAGCGCCACTTCCGTTTTCACATAGCCCTCAATGCAAAGGCTCTAGACGCAAATACTGGTGTGAGAGCTAATTCAATCAAGGAAACACTGCATGTTGGGGAAGGGCATATTGAAGAAGAATCAGCCGAGTGGTTCTTGTGGGAGAACAACTCCATTTGGCTCACTAACTTCACACACCATCAGGCTTCCAAACAGCTCTCAAGGAAACTCAGTTTTCACACTCTATGCTTAGTGCCCTTTGAGTGCATTATCTAGGAATGAAACTGGTAGAGCATCAAACACAAACGAATGCTCCACATGCGGGTTTCACATGCCACCACCTCCACATTCACAGGCAACTTCAGCGCCACAGCCGTTTTCAGATAGCCCTCAATGCAAAGGCTCTAGACGCAAATATTGGTATGAGAGCTAATTCAATCAAGGAAACACTGCATGTTGGGGAAGGGCATATTGAAGAATAATCAGCCGAGTGGTTCTTGTGGGAGAACAACTCCATTTGGCTCACTAACTTCACACACCATCAGGCTTCCAAGCAGCTCTCAAGGAAACTCAGTTTTCACACTCTATGCTTAGTGCCCTTTGAGTGCCTAAGACTGAAATGAAGCTTGGTGAGCATTACACACAAACGAATGCTCCACATGCGGGTTTCACATGCCACCCACTCCACTTTCACAGGCAACTTCAGCGACACAGCCGTTTTCAGATAGCCCTCAATGCAAAGGCTCTAGACGCAAATATTGGTGTGAGAGCTAATTCAATCAAGGAAACACTGCATGTTGGTGAAGGGCATATTGAAGAAGAATCAGCCGAGTGGTTCTTGTTTGATAACAACTCCATTTGGCTCACTAACTTCACACACCATCAGGCTTCCAAGCAGCTCTCAAGGAAACTCAGTTTTCACACTCTATGCTTAGTGCCCTTTGAGTGCCTAGGACTGAAATGAAGCTTGGTGAGCATCCCACACAAACGAATGCTCCACATGCGGGTTTCCCATGCCACCAACTCCACATTCACAGGCAACTTCAGCGCCACAGCCATTTTCAGATAGCCCTCAATGCAAAGGCTCTAGACGCAAATCTTGGTGTGAGAGCTAATTCAATCAAGGAAACACTGCATGTTGGGGAAGGGCATATTGAAGAAGAATCAGCCGAGTGGTTCTTGTGGGAGAACAACTCCATTTGGCTCACTAACTTCACACACCATTAGGCTTCCAAGCAGCTCTCAAGGAAACTCAGTTTTCACACTCTATGCTTACTGCCCTTTGAGTGCATTATCTAGGAATGAACCAGGTAGAGCATCCCACACAAACGGATGCTCCACATGCGGGTTTCACATGCCACCAACTCCACATTCACAGGCAACTTCAGCGCCACAGCCGTTTTCAGATAGCCCTCAATGCAAAGGCTCTTGACAAAAATACTGGTGTGAGAGCTAATTCAATCAAGGAAACACTGCATGTTGGTGAAGGGCATATTGAAGAAGAATCAGCCGAGTGGTTCTTGTGGAAGAACAACTCCATTTGGCTCACTAACTTCACACACCATCAGGCTTCCAAGCAGCTCTCAAGGAAACTCAGTTTTCACACTCTATGCTTAGTGCCCTTTGAGTGCATTATCTAGGAATGAAACTGGTAGAGCATCAAACACAAACGGATGCTCCACCTAAGGCTTTCACATGCCACCAACTCCACATTCACAGCCAACTTCAGCGCCACAGCCGTTTTCAGATAGCCCTCAATGCAAAGGCTCTAGACTAAAATATTGGTGTGAGAGCTAATTCAATCAAGGAAACACTGCATGTTGGTGAAGGGCATATTGAAGAAGAATCAGCCGAGTGGTTCTTGTGGGAAAACAACTCCATTTGGCTCACTAACTTCACACACCATCAGGCTTCCAAGCAGCTCTCAAGGAAACTCAGTTTTCACACTCTTTGCTTAGTACCCTTTGAATGCTTTATCTAGGAATGAAACTGGTAGAGCATCAAACACAAACGAATGCTCCACATGCGAGTTTCACATGCCACCAACTCCACATTCACAGGCAACTTCAGCGCCACAGCCGTTTTCAGATAGCCCTCAATGCAAAGGCTTTAGACGCAAATATTGGTGTGAGAGCTAATTCAATCAAGGAAACACTGCATGTTGGGGAAGGGCATATTGAAGAAGAATCAGCCGAGTGGTTCTTGTGGGAGAACAACTCCATTTGGCTCACTAACTTCACACACCATCAGGCTTCCAAGCAGCTCTCAAGGAAACTCAGTTTTCACACTCTATGCTTAGTGCCCTTTGAGTGCATTATCTAGGAATGAACCTGGTAGAGCATCCCACACAAACGAATGCTCCACATGCGGGTTTCACATGCCACCAACTCCACATTCACAGGCAACTTCAGCGCCACAGCCGTTTTCAGATAGCCCTCAATGCAAAGGCTCTAGACGCAAATATTGGTGTGAGAGCTAATTCAATCAAGGAAACACTGCATGTTGGGGAAGGGCATATTGAAGAAGAATCAGCCGAGTGGTTCTTGTGGGAGAACAACTCCATTTGGCTCACTAACTTCACACACCATCAGGCTTCCAAGCAGCTCTCAAGGAAACTCAGTTTTCACACTCTATGCTTAGTGCCCTTTGAGTGCATTATCTAGGAATGAACCTGGTAGAGCATCCCACACAAACGAATGCTCCGCATGCGGGTTTCACATGCCACTAACTCCACATTCACAGGCAACTTCAGCGCCACAGCCGTTTTCAGATAGCCCTCAATGCAAAGGCTCTAGACGCAAATATTGGTGTGAGAGCTAATTCAATCAAGGAAACACTGCATGTTGGGGAAGGGCATATTGAAGAAGAATCAGCCGAGTGGTTCTTGTGGGAGAACAACTCCATTTGGCTCACTAACTTCACACACCATCAGGCTTCCAAGCAGCTCTAAAGGAAACTCAGTTTTCACACTCTATGCTTAGTACACTTTGAATGCATTATCTAGGAATGAAACTGGTAGAGCATCAAACACAAACAAATGCTCCACATGCGAGTTTCACATGCCACCACCTCCACATTCACAGGCAACTTCAGCGCCACAGCCGTTTTCAGATAGCCCTCAATGAAAAGGCTCTAGACGCAAATATTGGTGTGAGAGCTAATTCAATCAAGGAAACACTGCATGTTGGGGAAGGGCATATTGAAGAAGAATCAGCCGAGTGGTTCTTGTGGGAGAACAACTCCATTTGGCTCACTAACTTCACACACCATCAGGCTTCCAAGCAGCTCTCAAGGAAACTCAGTTTTCACACTCTATGCTTAGTGCACTTTAAGTGCACTATCTAGGAATGAACCTGGTAGAGCATCCCACACAAACGAATGCTCCACATGCGGGTTTCACATGCCACCAACTCCACATTCACAGGCAACTTCAGCGCCACAGCCGTTTTCAGATAGCCCTCAATAAAAAGGATCTAGACGCAAATATTGGTATGAGAGCTAAATCAATCAAGGAAACACTGCATGTTGGGGAAGGGCATATTGAAGAAGAATCAGCCGAGTGGTTCTTGTGGGAGAACAACTCCATTTGGCTCACTAACTTCACACACCATCAGGCTTCCAAGCAGCTCTCAAGGAAACTTAATTTTCACACTCTATGCTTAGTGCACTTTGAGTGCCTAGGACTGAAATGAAGCTTGGTGAGCAGCCCACACAAACGAATGCTCCACATGCGGGTTTCACATGCCACCAACTCCACATTCACAGGCAACTTCAGCGCCACAGCCGTTTTCAGATAGCCCTCAATGCAAAGGCTTTAGACGCAAAATTGGTGTGAGAGCTAATTCAATTAAGGAAACACTGCATGTTGGTGAAGGGCATATTGAAGAAGAATCAGCCGAGTGGTTCTTGTGGGAGAACAACTCCATTTGGCTCACTAACTTCACACACCATCAGGCTTCCAAGCAGCTCTTAAGGAAACTCAGTTTTCACACTCTATGCTTAGTGCACTTGAGTGCATTATCTAGGAATGAAACTGGTAGAGCATCAAACACAAACGAATGCTCCACATGCGGGTTTCACATGCCACCAACTCCACATTTACAGGCAACTTCAGCGCCACAGCCGTTTTCAGATAGCCCTCAATGCAAAGGCTCTAGACGCAAATACTGGTGTGAGAGCAAATTCAATCAAGGAAACACTGCATGTTGGGGAAGGGCATATTGAAGAAGAATCAGCCGAGTGGTTCCTGTGGGAGAACAACTCCAATTGGCTCACTAACTTCACACACCATCAGGCTTCCAAGCAGCTCTCAAGGAAACTCAGTTTTCACACTCTATGCTTAGTGCACTTGAGTGCATTATCTAGGAATGAATCTGGTAGAGCATCAAACACAAACGAATGCTCCACATGCGGGTTTCACATGCCACCAACTCCGCATTCACAGGCAACTTCAGCGCCACAGCCGTTTTCAGATAGCCCTCAATGCAAAGGCTCTAGACGCAAATACTGGTGTGAGAGCAAATTCAATCAAGGAAACACTGCATGTTGGGGAAGGGCATATTGAAGAAGAATCAGCCGAGTGGTTCCTGTGGGAGAACAACTCCATTTGGCTCACTAACTTCACACACCATCAGGCTTCCAAGCAGCTCTCAAGGAAACTTAATTTTCACACTCTATGCTTAGTGCCCTTTGAGTTCCTAGGACTGAAATGAAATTTGGTGAGCATCCCACACAAACGAATGCTCCACATGCGGGTTTCACATGCCACCAACTCCACATTCACAGGCAACTTCAGCGCCACAGCCGTTTTCAGATAGCCCTCAATGCAAAGGCTCTAGACGCAAATATTGGTGTGAGAGCTAATTCAATCAAGGAAACACTGCATGTTGGGGAAGGGCATATTGAAGAAGAATCAGCCGAGTGGTTCTTGTGGGAGAACAACTCCATTTGGCTCACTAACTTCACACACCATCAGGCTTCCAAGCAGCTCTCAAGGAAACTCAGGTTTCACACTCTATGCTTTGTGCCCTTTGAGTGCATTATCTAGGAATGAACCTGGTAGAGCATCCCACACAAACGAATGCTCCACATGCGGGTTTCACATGCCACCAACTCCACATTCACAGGCAACTTCAGCGCCACAGCCGTTTTCAGATAGCCCTCAATGCAAAGGCTCTAGACGCTAATATTCGTGTGAGAGCTAATTCAATCAAGGAAACACTGCATGTTGGGGAAGGGCATATTGAACAAGAATCAGCCGAGTGGTTCTTGTGGGAGAACAACTCCATTTGGCTCACTAACTTCACACACCATCAGGCTTCCAAGCAGCTCTCAAGGAAACTCAGTTTTCACACTCTATGCTTAGTGCCCTTTGAGTGCATTATCTAGGAATGAACCAGGTAGAGCATCCCACACAAACGAATGCTCTACATAAGGGTTTCACATGCCACCAACTCCACATTCACAGGCAACTTCAGCGCCACAGCCGTTTTCAGATAGCCCTCAATGCAAAGGCTCTAGACGCAAATATTGGTGTGAGAGCTAATTCAATCAAGGAAACACTGCATGTTGGGGAAGGGCATATTGAAGAAGAATCAGCCGAGTGGTTCTTGTGGGAGAACAACTCCATTTGGCTCACTAACTTCACACACCATCAGGCTTCCAAGCAGCTCTCAAGGAAACTCAGGTTTCAGACTCTATGCTTAGTGCCCTTTGAGTGCATTATCTAGGACTGAAGCTGGGAGAGCATCCCACACAAACGAATGCTCCACATGCGGGTTTCACATGCCACCAACTCCACATTCACAGGCAACTTCAGCGCCACAGCCGTTTTCAGATAGCCCTCAATGCAAAGGCTCTAGACGCAAATATTGGTGTGAGAGCTAATTCAATCAAGGAAACACTGCATGTTGGGGAAGGGCATATTGAAGAAGAATCAGCCGAGTGGTTCCTGTGGGAGAACAACTCCATTTGGCTCACTAACTTCACACACCATCAGGCTTCCAAGCAGCTCTCAAGGAAACTTAATTTTCACACTCTATGCTTAGTGCCCTTTGAGTGCCTAGGACTGAAATGAAGCTTGGTGAGCATCCCACACAAACGAATGCTCCACATGCGGGTTTCACATGCCACCAACTCCACATTCACAGGCAACTTCAGCGCCACAGCCGTTTTCAGATAGCCCTCAATGCAAAGGCTCTAGACGCAAATATTGGTGTGAGAGCTAATTCAATCAAGGAAACACTGCATGTTGGGGAAGGGCATATTGAAGAAGAATCAGCCGAGTGGTTCTTGTGGGAGAACAACTCCATTTGGCTCACTAACTTCACACACCATCAGGCTTCCAAGCAGCTCTCAAGGAAACTCAGTTTTCACACTCTATGCTTAGTGCACTTGAGTGCATTATCTAGGAATGAAACTGGTAGAGCATCAAACACAAACGAATGCTCCACATGCGGGTTTCACATGCCACCAACTCCACATTCACAGGCAACTTCAGCGCCACAGCCGTTTTCAGATAGCCCTCAATGCAAAGGCTCTAGACGCAAATATTGGTGTGAGAGCTAATTCAATCAAGGAAACACTGCATGTTGGGGAAGGGCATATTGAAGAAGAATCAGCCGAGTGGTTCTTGTGGGAGAACAACTCCATTTGGCTCACTAACTTCACACACCATCAGGTTTCCAAGCAGCTCTCAAGGAAACTCAGTTTTCACACTCTATGCTTAGTGCCCTTTGAGTGCATTATCTAGGAATGAAACTGGTAGAGCATCAAACACAAACGAATGCTCCACATGCGGGTTTCACATGCCACCAACTCCACATTCACAGGCAACTTCAGCGCCACAGCCGTTTTCAGATAGCCCTCAATGCAAAGGCTCTAGACGCAAATATTGGTGTGAGAGCTAATTCAATCAAGGAAACACTGCATGTTGGGGAAGGGCATATTGAAGAAGAATCAGCCGAGTGGTTCTTGTGGGAGAACAACTCCATTTGGCTCACTAACTTCACACACCATCAGGCTTCCAAGCAGCTCTCAAGGAAACTCAGGTTTCAGACTCTATGCTTAGTGCCCTTTGAGTGCATTATCTAGGACTGAAGCTGGGAGAGCATCCCACACAAACGAATGCTCCACATGCGGGTTTCACATGCCACCAACTCCACATTCACAGGCAACTTCAGCGCCACAGCCGTTTTCAGATAGCCCTCAATGCAAAGGCTCTAGACGCAAATATTGGTGTGAGAGCTAATTCAATCAAGGAAACACTGCATGTTGGGGAAGGGCATATTGAAGAAGAATCAGCCGAGTGGTTCCTGTGGGAGAACAACTCCATTTGGCTCACTAACTTCACACACCATCAGGCTTCCAAGCAGCTCTCAAGGAAACTTAATTTTCACACTCTATGCTTAGTGCCCTTTGAGTGCCTAGGACTGAAATGAAGCTTGGTGAGCATCCCACACAAACGAATGCTCCACATGCGGGTTTCACATGCCACCAACTCCACATTCACAGGCAACTTCAGCGCCACAGCCGTTTTCAGATAGGCCTCATTGCAAAGGCTCTAGACGCAAATATTGGTGTGAGAGCTAATTCAATCAAGGAAACACTGCATGTTGGGGAAGGGCATATTGAAGAAGAATCAGCCGAGTGGTTCTTGTGGGAGAACAACTCCATTTGGCTCACTAACTTCACACACCATCAGGCTTCCAAGCAGCTCTCAAGGAAACTCAGGTTTCACACTATATGCTTAGTGCCCTTTGAGTGCATTATCTAGGAATGAACCTGGTAGAGCATCCCACACAAAGGAATGCTCCACATGCGGGTTTCACATGCCACCAACTCCACATTCACAGGCAACTTCAGCGCCACAGCCGTTTTCAGATAGCCCTCAATGCAAAGGCTCTAGACGCTAATATTCGTGTGAGAGCTAATTCAATCAAGGAAACACTGCCTGTTGGGGAAGGGCATATTGAAGAAGAATCAGCCTAGTGGTTCTTGTGGGAGAACAACTCCATTTGGCTCACTAACTTCACACACCATCAGGCTTCCAAGCAGCTCTCAAGGAAACTCAGTTTTCACACTCTATGCTTAGTGCCCTTTGAGTGCATTATCTAGGAATGAACCAGGTAGAGCATCCCACACAAACGAATGCTCTACATAAGGGTTTCACATGCCACCAACTCCACATTCACAGGCAACTTCAGCACCACAGCCGTTTTCAGATAGCCCTCAATGCAAAGGCTCTAGACAGAAATATTGGTGTGAGAGCTAATTCAATCAAGGAAACACTGCATGTTGGGGAAGGGCATATTGAAGAAGAATCAGCCGAGTGGTTCTTGTGGGAGAACAACTCCATTTGGCTCACTAACTTCACACACCATCAGGCTTCCAAGCAGCTCTCAAGGAAACTCAGGTTTCAGACTCTATGCTTAGTGCCCTTTGAGTGCCTAGGACTGAAATGAAGCTTGGTGAGCATCCCACACAAACGAATGCTCCACATGCGGGTTTCACATGCCACCAACTCCACATTCACAGGCAACTTCAGCGCCACAGCCGTTTTCAGATAGCCCTCAATGCAAAGGCTCTAGACGCAAATATTGGTGTGAGAGCTAATTCAATCAAGGAAACACTGCATGTTGGGGAAGGGCATATTGAAGAAGAATCAGCCGAGTGGTTCTTGTGGTAGAACAACTCCATTTGGCTCACTAACTTCACACACCATCAGGCTTCCAAGCAGCTCTCAAGGAAACTCAGTTTTCAAACTCTATGCTTAGTGCCCTTTGAGTGCATTATCTAGGAATGAAACTGGTAGAGCATCAAACACAAACGAATGCTCCACCTGCGGGTTTCACATGCCACCAACTCCACATTCACAGGCAACTTCAGCGCCACAGCCGTTTTCAGATAGCCCTCAATGCAAAGGCTCTAGACAGAAATATTGGTGTGAGAGCTAATTCAATCAAGGAAACACTGCCTGTTGGGGAAGGGCATATTGAAGAAGAATCAGCCGAGTGGTTCTTGTGGGAGAACAACTCCATTTGGCTCACTAACTTCACACACCATCAGGCTTCCAAGCAGCTCTCAAGGAAACTTAATTTTCACACTCTATGCTTAGTGTCCTTTGAGTGCCTAGGACTGAAATGAAGCTGGGAGAGCATCCCACACAAACGAATGATCCACATGCGGGTTTCACATGCCACCAACTCCACATTCACAGGCAACTTCAGCGCCACAGCTGTTTTCAGATAGCCCTCAATGCAAAGGCTCTAGACGCAAATATTGGTGTGAGAGCTAATTCAATCAAGGAAACACTGCATGTTGGGGAAGGGCATATTGAAGAAGAATCAACCGAGTGGTTCTTGTGGGAGAACAACTCCATTTGGCTCACTAACTTCACACACCATCAGGCTTCCAAGCAGCTCTCAAGGAAACTCAGTTTTCACACTCTATGCTTAGTGCACATTGAATGCCTAGGACTGAAATGAAGCTTGGTGAGCATCCCACACAAACAAATGCTCCACCTGCAGGCTTCACATGCCACCAACTCCACATTCACAGGCAACTTCAGCGCCACAGCCGTTTTCAGATAGCCCTCAATGCAAAGGCTCTAGACAGAAATATTGGTGTGAGAGCTAATTCAATCAAGGAAACACTGCATGTTGGGGAAGGGCATATTGAAGAAGAATCAGCCGAGTGGTTCTTGTGGGAGAACAACTCCATTTGGCTCACTAACTTCACACACCATCAGGCTTCCAAGCAGCTCTCAAGGAAACTCAGTTTTCACACTCTATGCTTAGTGCGCTTTGAGTGAACTATCTAGGAATGAACCTGGTAGAGCATCCCAAACAAACGAATGCTCCACATGCGGGTTTCACATGCCACCAACTCTACATTCACAGGCAACTTCAGCGCCACAGCCGTTTTCAGATAGCCCTCAATGCAAAGGCTCTAGACGCAAATATTGGTGTGAGAGCTAATTCAATCAAGGAAACACTGCATGTTGGGGAAGGGCATATTGAAGAAGAATCAGCCGAGTGGTTCTTGAGGGAGAACAACTCCATTTGGCTTACTAACTTCACACACCATCAGGCTTCCAAGCAGCTCTCAAGGAAACTCAGTTTTCACACTCTATGCTTAGTGCCCTTTGAGTGCATTATCTAGGAATGAACCAGGTAGAGCATCCCACACAAACGAATGCTCTACATACGGGTTTCACATGCCACCAACTCCACATTCACAGGCAACTTCAGCGCCACAGCCGTTTTCAGATAGCCCTCAATGCAAAGGCTCTAGACAGAAATATTGGTGTGAGAGCTAATTCAATCAAGGAAACACTGCATGTTGGGGAAGGGCATATTGAAGAAGAATCAGCCGAGTGGTTCTTGTGGGAGAACAACTCCATTTGGCTCACTAACTTCACACACCATCAGGCTTCCAAGCAGCTCTCAAGGAAACTCAGTTTTCACACTCTATGCTTAGTGCGCTTTGAGTGAACTATCTAGGAATGAACCTGGTAGAGCATCCCAAACAAACGAATGCTCCACATGCGGGTTTCACATGCCACCAACTCTACATTCACAGGCAACTTCAGCGCCACAGCCGTTTTCAGATAGCCCTCAATGCAAAGGCTCTAGACGCAAATATTGGTGTGAGAGCTAATTCAATCAAGGAAACACTGCATGTTGGGGAAGGGCATATTGAAGAAGAATCAGCCGAGTGGTTCTTGAGGGAGAACAACTCCATTTGGCTTACTAACTTCACACACCATCAGGCTTCCAAGCAGCTCTCAAGGAAACTCAGTTTTCACACTCTATGCTTAGTGCCCTTTGAGTGCATTATCTAGGAATGAACCAGGTAGAGCATCCCACACAAACGAATGCTCTACATACGGGTTTCACATGCCACCAACTCCACATTCACAGGCAACTTCAGCGCCACAGCCGTTTTCAGATAGCCCTCAATGCAAAGGCTCTAGACAGAAATATTGGTGTGAGAGCTAATTCAATCAAGGAAACACTGCATGTTGGGGAAGGGCATATTGAAGAAGAATCAGCCGAGTGGTTCTTGTGGGAGAACAACTCCATTTGGCTCACTAACTTCACACACCATCAGGCTTCCAAGCAGCTCTCAAGGAAACTCAGTTTTCACACTCTATGCTTAGTGACCTTTGAGTGCATTATCTAGGAATGAAACTGGTAGAGCATCCCACACAAACGAATGATCCGCATGCGGGTTTCACATGCCACCAACTCCACATTCACTGGCAACTTCAGCGCCACAGCCGTTTTCAGATAGCCCTCAATGCAAAGGCTCTAGACAGAAATATTGGTGTGAGAGCTAATTCAATCAAGGAAACACTGCATGTTGGGGAAGGGCATATTGAAGAAGAATCAGCCGAGTGGTTCTTGTGGGAGAACAACTCCATTTGGCTCACTAACTTCACACACCATCAGGCTTCCAAGCAGCTCTCAAGGAAACTCAGTTTTCACACTCTATGCTTAGTGCCCTTTGAGTGCATTATCTAGGAATGAACCAGGTAGAGCATCCCACACAAACGAATGCTCTACATACGGGTTTCACATGCCACCAACTCCACATTCACAGGCAACTTCAGCGCCACAGCCGTTTTCAGATAGCCCTCAATGCAAAGGCTCTAGACAGAAATATTGGTGTGAGAGCTAATTCAATCAAGGAAACACTGCATGTTGGGGAAGGGCATATTGAAGAAGAATCAGCCGAGTGGTTCTTGTGGGAGAACAACTCCATTTGGCTCACTAACTTCACACACCATCAGGCTTCCAAGCAGCTCTCAAGGAAACTCAGTTTTCACACTCTATGCTTAGTGCCCTTTGAGTGCATTATCTAGGAATGAAACTGGTAGAGCATCCCACACAAACGAATGATCCACATGCGGGTTTCACATGCCACCAACTCCACATTCACAGGCAACTTCAGCGCCACAGCCGTTTTCAGATAGCTCTCAATGCAAAGGCTCTAGACGCAAATATTGGTGTGAGAGCTAATTCAATCAAGGAAACACTGCATGTTGGGGAAGGGCATATTGAAGAAGAATCAGCCGAGTGGTTCTTGTGGGAGAACAACTCCATTTGGCTCACTAACTTCACACACCATCAGGCTTCCAAGCAGCTCTCAAGGAAACTCAGTTTTCACACTCTATGCTTAGTGACCTTTGAGTGCATTATCTAGGAATGAACCTGGTAGAGCATCCCACACAAATGAATGCTCCACATGCGGGTTTCACATGCCACCAACTCCACATTCACAGGCAACTTCAGCGCCACAGCCGTTTTCAGATAGCCCTCAATGCAAAGGCTCTAGACGCAAATATTGGTGTGAGAGCTAATTCAATCAAGGAAACACTGCATGTTGGGGAAGGGCATATTGAAGAAGAATCAGCCGAGTGGTTCTTGTGGGAGAACAACTCCATTTGGCTGACTAACTTCACACACCATCAGGCTTCCAAGCAGCTCTCAAGGAAACTCAGTTTTCACACTCTATGCTTAGTGACCTTTGAGTGCCCAGGAATGAAATGAAGCTTGTGAGCATCAAACACAAACGAATGCTCCACCTGCGGGTTTCACATGCCACCAACTCCACATTCACTGGCAACTTCAGCGCCACAGCCGTTTTCAGATAGCCCTCAATGCAAAGGCTCTAGACGCTAATATTGGTGTGAGAGCTAATTCAATCAAGGAAACACTGCATGTTGGGGAAGGGCATATTGAAGAAGAATCAGCCGAGTGGTTCTTGTGGGAGAACAACTCCATTTGGCTCACTAACTTCACACACCATCAGGCTTCCAAGCAGCTCTCAAGGAAACTTAATTTTCACACTCTATGCTTAGTGTCCTTTGAGTGCCTAGGACTGAAATGAAGCTGGGAGAGCATCCCACACAAACGAATGCTCCACATGCGGGTTTCACATGCCACCAACTCCACATTCACAGGCAACTTCAGCGCCACAGCTGTTTTCAGATAGCCCTCAATGCAAAGCCTCTAGACGCAAATATTGGTGTGAGAGCTAATTCAATCAAGGAAACACTGCATGTTGGGGAAGGGCATATTGAAGAAGAATCAGCCGAGTGGTTCTTGTGGGAGAACAACTCCATTTGGCTCACTAACTTCACACACCATCAGGCTTCCAAGCAGCTCTCAAGGAAACTCAGTTTTCACACTCTATGCTTAGTGCACATTGAATGCCTAGGACTGAAATGAAGCTTGGTGAGCATCCCACACAAACAAATGCTCCACCTGCAGGCTTCACATGCCACCAACTCCACATTCACAGGCAACTTCAGCGCCACAGCCGTTTTCAGATAGCCCTCAATGCAAAGGCTCTAGACGCAAATATTGGTGTGAGAGCTAATTCAATCAAGGAAACACTGCCTGTTGGGGAAGGGCATATTGAAGAAGAATCAGCCGAGTGGTTCTTGTGGGAGAACAACTCCATTTGGCTCACTAACTTCACACACCATTAGGCTTCCAAGCAGCTCTCAAGGAAACTCAGTTTTCACACTCTATGCTTAGTGCGCTTTGAGTGCACTATCTAGGAATGAACCTGGTAGAGCATCCCAAACAAACGAATGCTCCACATGCGGGTTTCACATGCCACCAACTCTACATTCACAGGCAACTTCAGCGCCACAGCCGTTTT
Organism: Ochotona princeps; assembly: GCF_030435755.1. Taxonomy (NCBI): domain Eukaryota; kingdom Metazoa; phylum Chordata; class Mammalia; order Lagomorpha; family Ochotonidae; genus Ochotona; species Ochotona princeps. The sequence goes on from NW_026699635.1 coordinate 166,358, forward strand.
CAGATAGCCCTCAATGCAAAGGCTCTAGACGCAAATATTGGTGTGAGAGCTAATTCAATCAAGGAAACACTGCATGTTGGGGAAGGGCATATTGAAGAAGAATCAGCCGAGTGGTTCTTGAGGGAGAACAACTCCATTTGGCTTACTAACTTCACACACCATCAGGCTTCCAAGCAGCTCTCAAGGAAACTTAATTTTCACACTCTATGCTTAGTGTCCTTTGAGTGCCTAGGACTGAAATGAAGCTTGGTGAGCATCCCACACAAACGAATGCTCCACATGCGGGTTTCACATGCCACCAACTCCACATTCACAGGCAACTTCAGCGCCACAGCTGTTTTCAGATAGCCCTCAATGCAAAGGCTCTAGACGCAAATATTGGTGTGAGAGCTAATTCAATCAAGGAAACACTGCATGTTGGGGAAGGGCATATTGAAGAAGAATCAGCCGAGTGGTTCTTGTGGGAGAACAACTCCATTTGGCTCACTAACTTCACACACCATCAGGCTTCCAAGCAGCTCTCAAGAAAACTCAGGTTTCAGACTCTATGCTTAGTGCCCTTTGAGTGCATTATCTAGGACTGAAGCTGGGAGAGCATCCCACACAAACGAATGCTCCACATGCAGGTTTCACATGCCACCAACTCCACATTCACAGGCAACTTCAGCGCCACAGCCGTTTTCAGATAGCCCTCAATGCAAAGGCTCTAGACGCTAATATTGGTGTGAGAGCTAATTCAATCAAGGAAACACTGCCTGTTGGGGAAGGGCATATTGAACAAGAATCAGCCGAGTGGTTCTTGTGGGAGAACAACTCCATTTGGCTCACTAACTTCACACACCATCAGGCTTCCAAGCAGCTCTCAAGGAAACTCAGTTTTCACACTCTATGCTTAGTGCCCTTTGAGTGCATTATCTAGGAATGAACCTGGTAGAGCATCCCACACAAACGAATGATCCACATGCGGGTTTCACATGCCACCAACTCCACATTCACAGGCAACTTCAGCGCCACAGCCGTTTTCAGATAGCCCTCAATGCAAAGGCTCTAGACGCGAATATTGGTGTGAGAGCTAATTCAATCAAGGAAACACTGCATGTTGGGGAAGGGCATATTGAAGAAGAATCAGCCGAGTGGTTCCTGTGGGAGAACAACTCCAATTGGCTCACTAACTTCACACACCATCAGGCTTCCAAGCAGCTCTCAAGGAAACTCAGTTTTCACACTCTATGCTTAGTGCCCTTTGAGTGCATTATCTAGGAATGAACCTGGTAGAGCATCCCACACAAACGAATGCTCCACATGCGGGTTTCATGCCACCAACTCCACATTCACAGGCAACTTCAGCGCCACAGCCGTTTTCAGATAGCTCTCAATGCAAAGGCTCTAGACGCAAATATTGGTGTGAGAGCTAATTCAATCAACGAAACACTGCATGTTGGGGAAGGGCATATTGAAGAAGAATCAGCCGAGTGGTTCTTGTGGGAGAACAACTCCATTTGGCTGACTAACTTCACACACCATCAGGCTTCCAAGCAGCTCTCAAGGAAACTCAGTTTTCACACTCTATGCTTAGTGCCCTTTGAGTGCCCAGGAATGAAATGAAGCTTGTGAGCATCAAACACAAACGAATGCTCCACCTGCGGGTTTCACATGCCACCAACTCCACATTCACAGGCAACTTCAGCGCCACAGCCGTTTTCAGATAGCCCTCAATGCAAAGGCTCTAGACAGAAATATTGGTGTGAGAGCTAATTCAATCAAGGAGACACTGCATGTTGGGGAAGGGCATATTGAAGAAGAATCAGCCGAGTGGTTCTTGTGGGAGAACAACTCCATTTGGCTCACTAACTTCACACACCATCAGGCTTCCAAGCAGTTCTCAAGGAAACTTAATTTTCACACTCTATGCTTAGTGTCCTTTGAGTGCCTAGGACTGAAATGAAGCTTGGGGAGCATCCCACACAAACGAATGCTCCACCTGCGGGTTTCACATGCCACCAACTCCACATTCACAGGCAACTTCAGCGCCACAGCTGTTTTCAGATAGCCCTCAATGCAAAGGCTCTAGACGCAAATATTGGTGTGAGAGCTAATTCAATCAAGGAAACACTGCATGTTGGGGAAGGGCATATTGAAGAAGAATCAGCCGAGTGGTTCTTGTGGGAGAACAACTCCATTTGGCTCACTAACTTCACACACCATCAGGCTTCCAAGCAGCTCTCAAGGAAACTCAGTTTTCACACTCTATGCTTAGTGCACATTGAATGCCTAGGACTGAAATGAAGCTTGGTGAGCATCCCACACAAACAAATGCTCCACCTGCAGGCTTCACATGCCACCAACTCCACATTCACTGGCAACTTCAGCGCCACAGCCGTTTTCAGATAGCCCTCAATGCAAAGGCTCTAGACGCAAATATTGGTGTGAGAGCTAATTCAATCAAGGAAACACTGCATGTTGGGGAAGGGCATATTGAAGAAGAATCAGCCGAGTGGTTCCTGTGGGAGAACAACTCCAATTGGCTCACTAACTTCACACACCATCAGGCTTCCAAGCAGCTCTCAAGGAAACTCAGTTTTCACACTCTATGCTTAGTGCCCTTTGAGTGCATTATCTAGGAATGAACCTGGTAGAGCATCCCACACAAACGAATGCTCCACATGCGGGTTTCATGCCACCAACTCCACATTCACAGGCAACTTCAGCGCCACAGCCGTTTTCAGATAGCTCTCAATGCAAAGGCTCTAGACGCAAATATTGGTGTGAGAGCTAATTCAATCAACGAAACACTGCATGTTGGGGAAGGGCATATTGAAGAAGAATCAGCCGAGTGGTTCTTGTGGGAGAACAACTCCATTTGGCTGACTAACTTCACACACCATCAGGCTTCCAAGCAGCTCTCAAGGAAACTCAGTTTTCACACTCTATGCTTAGTGCCCTTTGAGTGCCCAGGAATGAAATGAAGCTTGTGAGCATCAAACACAAACGAATGCTCCACCTGCGGGTTTCACATGCCACCAACTCCACATTCACAGGCAACTTCAGCGCCACAGCCGTTTTCAGATAGCCCTCAATGCAAAGGCTCTAGACAGAAATATTGGTGTGAGAGCTAATTCAATCAAGGAGACACTGCATGTTGGGGAAGGGCATATTGAAGAAGAATCAGCCGAGTGGTTCTTGTGGGAGAACAACTCCATTTGGCTCACTAACTTCACACACCATCAGGCTTCCAAGCAGTTCTCAAGGAAACTTAATTTTCACACTCTATGCTTAGTGTCCTTTGAGTGCCTAGGACTGAAATGAAGCTTGGGGAGCATCCCACACAAACGAATGCTCCACCTGCGGGTTTCACATGCCACCAACTCCACATTCACAGGCAACTTCAGCGCCACAGCTGTTTTCAGATAGCCCTCAATGCAAAGGCTCTAGACGCAAATATTGGTGTGAGAGCTAATTCAATCAAGGAAACACTGCATGTTGGGGAAGGGCATATTGAAGAAGAATCAGCCGAGTGGTTCTTGTGGGAGAACAACTCCATTTGGCTCACTAACTTCACACACCATCAGGCTTCCAAGCAGCTCTCAAGGAAACTCAGTTTTCACACTCTATGCTTAGTGCACATTGAATGCCTAGGACTGAAATGAAGCTTGGTGAGCATCCCACACAAACAAATGCTCCACCTGCAGGCTTCACATGCCACCAACTCCACATTCACTGGCAACTTCAGCGCCACAGCCGTTTTCAGATAGCCCTCAATGCAAAGGCTCTAGACGCAAATATTGGTGTGAGAGCTAATTCAATCAAGGAAACACTGCATGTTGGGGAAGGGCATATTGAAGAAGAATCAGCCGAGTGGTTCTTGTGGGAGAACAACTCCATTTGGCTCACTAACTTCACACACCATCAGGCTTCCAAGCAGCTCTCAAGGAAACTTAATTTTCACACTCTATGCTTAGTGTCCTTTGAGTGCCTAGGACTGAAATGAAGCTTGGTAGAGCATCCCACACAAACGAATGCTCCACATGCGGGTTTCACATGCCACCAACTCCACATTCACAGGCAACTTCAGCGCCACAGCTGTTTTCAGATAGCCCTCAATGCAAAGCCTCTAGACGCAAATATTGGTGTGAGAGCTAATTCAATCAAGGAAACACTGCATGTTGGGGAAGGGCATATTGAAGAAGAATCAGCCGAGTGGTTCTTGTGGGAGAACAACTCCATTTGGCTCACTAACTTCACACACCATCAGGCTTCCAAGCAGCTCTCAAGGAAACTCAGTTTTCACACTCTATGCTTAGTGCACTTTGAGTGCCTTATCTAGGAATGAAACTGGTAGAGCATCAAACACAAACGAATGCTCCACATGCGGGTTTCACATGCCACCAACTCCACATTCACAGGCAACTTCAGCGCCACAGCCGTTTTCAGATAGCCCTCAATGCAAAGGCTCTAGACGCAAATATTGGTGTGAGAGCTAATTCAATCAAGGAAACACTGCATGTTGGGGAAGGGCATATTGAAGAAGAATCAGCCGAGTGGTTCTTGTGGGAGAACAACTCCATTTGGCTCACTAACTTCACACACCATCAGGCTTCCAAGCAGCTCTCAAGAAAACTCAGGTTTCAGACTCTATGCTTAGTGCCCTTTGAGTGCATTATCTAGGACTGAAGCTGGGAGAGCATCCCACACAAACGAATGCTCCACATGCGGGTTTCACATGCCACCAACTCCACATTCACAGGCAACTTCATCGCCACAGCCGTTTTCAGATAGCCCTCAATGCAAAGGCTCTAGACGCTAATATTGGTGTGAGAGCTAATTCAATCAAGGAAACACTGCCTGTTGGGGAAGGGCATATTGAACAAGAATCAGCCGAGTGGTTCTTGTGGGAGAACAACTCCATTTGGCTCACTAACTTCACACACCATCAGGCTTCCAAGCAGCTCTCAAGGAAACTCAGTTTTCACACTCTATGCTTAGTGCCCTTTGAGTGCATTATCTAGGAATGAACCTGGTAGAGCATCCCACACAAACGAATGATCCACATGCGGGTTTCACATGCCACCAACTCCACATTCACAGGCAACTTCAGCGCCACAGCCGTTTTCAGATAGCCCTCAAGGCAAAGGCTCTAGACGCAAATATTGGTGTGAGAGCTAATTCAATCAAGGAAACACTGCATGTTGGGGAAGGGCATATTGAAGAAGAATCAGCCGAGTGGTTCCTGTGGGAGAACAACTCCAATTGGCTCACTAACTTCACACACCATCAGGCTTCCAAGCAGTTCTCAAGGAAACTCAGTTTTCACACTCTATGCTTAGTGCCCTTTGAGTGCATTATCTAGGAATGAACCTGGTAGAGCATCAAACACAAACAAATGCTCCACATGCGGGTTTCATGCCACCAACTCCACATTCACAGGCAACTTCAGCGCCACAGCCGTTTTCAGATAGCTCTCAATGCAAAGGCTCTAGACGCAAATATTGGTGTGAGAGCTAATTCAATCAAGGAAACACTGCATGTTGGGGAAGGGCATATTGAAGAAGAATCAGCCGAGTGGTTCTTGTGGGAGAACAACTCCATTTGGCTGACTAGCTTCACACACCATCAGGCTTCCAAGCAGCTCTCAAGGAAACTCAGTTTTCACACTCTATGCTTAGTGCCCTTTGAGTGCCCAGGAATGAAATGATGCTTGTGAGCATCAAACACAAACGAATGCTCCACCTGCGGGTTTCACATGCCACCAACTCCACATTCACAGGCAACTTCAGCGCCACAGCCGTTTTCAGATAGCCCTCAATGCAAAGGCTCTAGACAGAAATATTGGTGTGAGAGCTAATTCAATCAAGGAAACACTGCATGTTGGGGAAGGGCATATTGAAGAAGAATCAGCCGAGTGGTTCTTGTGGGAGAACAACTCCATTTGGCTCACTAACTTCACACACCATCAGGCTTCCAAGCAGCTCTCAAGGAAACTTAATTTTCACACTCTATGCTTAGTGTCCTTTGAGTGCCTAGGACTGAAATGAAGCTTGGTGAGCATCCCACACAAACGAATGCTCCACATGCGGGTTTCACATGCCACCAACTCCACATTCACAGGCAACTTCAGCGCCACAGCCGTTTTCAGATAGCCCTCAATGCAAAGCCTCTAGACGCAAATATTGGTGTGAGAGCTAATTCAATCAAGGAAACACTGCATGTTGGGGAAGGGCATATTGAAGAAGAATCAGCCGAGTGGTTCTTGTGGGAGAACAACTCCATTTGGCTCACTAACTTCACACACCATCAGGCTTCCAAGCAGCTCTCAAGGAAACTCAGTTTTCCCACTCTATGCTTAGTGCACTTTGAGTGCCTTATCTAGGAATGAAACTGGTAGAGCATCAAACACAAACGAATGCTCCACATGCGGGTTTCACATGCCACCAACTCCACATTCACAGGCAACTTCAGCGCCACAGCCGTTTTCAGATAGCCCTCAATGCAAAGGCTCTAGACGCAAATATTGGTGTGAGAGCTAATTCAATCAAGGAAACACTGCCTGTTGGGGAAGGGCATATTGAAGAAGAATCAGCCGAGTGGTTCTTGTGGGAGAACAACTCCATTTGGCTCACTAACTTCACACACCATCAGGCTCCCAAGCAGCTCTCAAGGAAACTCAGTTTTCACACTCTATGCTTAGTGCACTTTGAGTGCCTAAGACTGAAATGAAGCTTGGTGAGCATCCCACACAAACGAATGCTCCACATGCGGGTTTCACATGCCACCAACTCCACATTCACAGGCAACTTCAGCGCCACAGCCGTTTTCAGATAGCCCTCAATGCAAAGGCTCTAGACGCAAATATTGGTGTGAGAGCTAATTCAATCAAGGAAACACTGCATGTTGGGGAAGGGCATATTGAAGAAGAATCAGCCGAGTGGTTCTTGTGGGAGAACAACTCCATTTGGCTCACTAACTTCACACACCATCAGGCTTCCAAGCAGCTCTCAAGGAAACTCAGTTTTCACACTCTATGCTTAGTACACTTTGAATGCATTATCTAGGAATGAAACTGGTAGAGCATCAAACACAAACGAATGCTCCACATGCGAGTTTCACATGCCACCAACTCCACATTCACAGGCAACTTCAGCGCCACAGCCGTTTTCAGATAGCCCTCAATGCAAAGGCTCTAGACGCAAATATTGGTGTGAGAGCTAATTCAATCAAGGAAACACTGCATGTTGGGGAAGGGCATATTGAAGAAGAATCAGCCGAGTGGTTCTTGTGGGAGAACAACTCCATTTGGCTGACTGACTTCACACACCATCAGGCTCCCAAGCAGCTCTCAAGGAAACTCAGTTTTCACACTCTATGCTTAGTGCACTTTGAGTGCCTAAGACTGAAATGAAGCTTGGTGAGCATCCCACACAAACGAATGCTCCACATGCGGGTTTCACATGCCACCAACTCCACATTCACAGGCAACTTCAGCGCCACAGCCATTTTCAGATAGCCCTCAATGCAAAGGCTCTAGACGCAAATATTGGTGTGAGAGCTAATTCAATCAAGGAAACACTGCATGTTGGGGAAGGGCATATTGAAGAAGAATCAGCCGAGTGGTTCTTGTGGGAGAACAACTCCATTTGGCTCACTAACTTCACACACCATCAGGCTTCCAAGCAGCTCTCAAGGAAACTCAGTTTTCACACTCTATGCTTAGTACACTTTGAATGCATTATCTAGGAATGAACCTGGTAGAGCATCAAACACAAACGAATGCTCCACATGCGAGTTTCACATGCCACCAACTCCACATTCACAGGCAACTTCAGCGCCACAGCCGTTTTCAGATAGCCCTCAATGCAAAGGCTCTAGACGCAAATATTGGTGTGAGAGCTAATTCAATCAAGGAAACACTGCATGTTGGGGAAGGGCATATTGAAGAAGAATCAGCCGAGTGGTTCTTGTGGGAGAACAACTCCATTTGGCTCACTAACTTCACACACCATCAGGCTTCCAAGCAGCTTTCAAGGAAACTCAGTTTTCACACTCTATGCTTAGTGACCTTTGAGTGCATTATCTAGGAATGAACCTGGTAGAGCATCCCACACAAACGAATGCTCCACATGCGGGTTTCACATGCCACCAACTCCACATTCACAGGCAACTTCAGCGCCACAGCCATTTTCCGATAGCCCTCAATGCAAAGGCTCTAGACGCAAATATTGGTGTGAGAGCTAATTCAATCAAGGAAACACTGCATGTTGGGGAAGGGCATATTGAAGAAGAATCAGCCGAGTGGTTCTTGTGGGAGAACAACTCCATTTGGCTCACTAACTTCACACACCATCAGGCTTCCAAGCAGCTCTCAAGGAAACTCAGTTTTCACACTCTATGCTTAGTGCTCTTTGAGTGCCTAGGACTGAAATGAAGCTTGGTGAGCATCCCACACAAACAAATGCTCCACATGCGGGTTTCACATGCCACCAACTCCACATTCACAGGCAACTTCAGAGCCACAGCCGTTTTCAGATAGGCCGCAATGCAAAGGCTCTAGACGCAAATATTGGTGTGAGAGCTATTTCAATCAAGGAAACACTACATGTTGGGGAAGGGCATATTGAAGAAGAATCAGCCGAGTGGTTCTTGTGGGAGAACAACTCCATTTGGCTCACTAACTTCACACACCATCAGGCTTCCAAGTAGCTCTCAAGGAAACTCAGTTATCACACTCTATGCTTAGTGCCCTTTGAGTGCCTAGGACTGAAATGAAGCTTGGTGAGCATCCCACACAAACGAATGCTCCACATGCGGGTTTCACATGCCCCAACTCCACATTCACAGGCAACTTCAGCGCCACAGCCATTTTCAGATAGCCCTCAATGCAAAGGCTCTACACGCGAATATTGGTGTGAGAGCTAATTCAATCAAGGAAACACTGCATGTTGGGGAAGGGCATATTGAAGAAGAATCAGCCGAGTGGTTCTTGTGGGAGAACAACTCCATTTGGCTCACTAACTTCACACACCATCAGGCTTCCAAGCAGCTCTCAAGGAAACTCAGTTTTCACACTCTATGCTTAGTGCCCTTTGAGTGCATTATCTAGGAATGAACCTGGTAGAGCATCCCACACAAACGAATGCTCCACATGCGGGTTTCACATGTCACCAACTCCACATTCACAGGCAACTTTAGCGCCACAGCCGTTTTCAGATAGCCCTCAATGCAAAGGCTCTAGACGCAAATATTGGTGTGAGAGCTAATTCAATCAAGGAAACACTGCATGTTGGTGAAGGACATATTGAAGAAGAATCAGCCGAGTGGTTCTTGTGGGAGAACAACTCCATTTGGCTCACTAACTTCACACACCATCAGGCTTCCAAGCAGCTCTCAAGGAAATTCAGTTTTCACACTCAATGCTTAGTGCCCTTTGAGTGCCTAGGACTGAATAGAAGCTTGGTGAGCATCCCACACAAACGGATGCTCCACATGCGGGTTTTACATGCCACCAACTCCACATTCACAAGCAACTTCAGCGAAACAGCCATTTTCAGATAGCCCTCAATGCAAAGGCTCTAGACGCAAATATTGGTGTGAGAGCTAATTCAATCAAGGAAGCACTGAATGTTGGTGACGGGCATATTGAAGAAGAATCAGCCGAGTGGTTCTTGTGGGAGAACAACTCCATTTGGCTCACTATCTTCACACACCATCAGGCTTCCAAGCAGCTCTCAAGGAAACTCAGTTTTCACACTCTATGCTTAGTGCCCTTTGAGTGCCTAGGACTGAAATAAAGCTTGGTGAGCATCCCACACAACCGGATGCTCCACATGCGGGTTTCACATGCCACCAACTCCACATTCACAGGCAACTTCAGCGCCACAGCCGTTTTCAGATAGCCCTCAATGCAAAGGCTCTACACGCGAATATTGGTGTGAGAGCTAATTCAATCAAGGAAACACTGCATGTTGGGGAAGGGCATATTGAAGAAGAATCAGCCGAGTGGTTCTTGTGGGAGAACAACTCCATTTGGCTCACTAACTTCACACACCATCAGGCTTCCAAGCAGCTCTCAAGGAAACTCAGTTTTCACACTCTATGCTTAGTGCCCTTTGAGTGCCTAGGACTGAAATGAAGCTTCATGAGCATCCCACACAAACGGATGCTCCACATGCGGGTTTTACATGCCACCAACTCCACATTCACAGGCAACTTCAGCGCCACAGCCGTTTTCAGATAGCCCTCAATGCAAAGGCTCAAGACGCAAATATTGGTGTGAGAGCTAATTCAATCAAGGAAGCACTGAATGTTGGTGACGGGCATATTGAAGAAGAATCAGCCGAGTGGTTCTTGTGGGAGAACAACTCCATTTGGCTCACTAACTTCACACACCATCAGGCTTCCAAGCAGCTCTCAAGGAAACTCAGTTTTCACACTCTATGCTTAGTGCCCTTTGAGTGCATTATCTAGGAAGGAACCTGGTAGAGCATCAAACACAAACGAATGCTCCACATGCGGGTTTCACATGCCACCAACTCCACATTCACAGGCAACTTCAGCGCCACAGCCGTTTTCAGATAGCCCTCAATGCAAAGGCTCTAGACGCAAATATTGGTGTGAGAGCTAATTCAATCAAAGAAACACTGCATGTTGGGGAAGGGCATATTGAAGAAGAATCAGCCGAGTGGTTCTTGTGGGAGAACAACTCCATTTGGCTCACTAACTTCACACACCATCAGGCTTCCAAGCAGCTCTCAAGGAAACTCAGTTTTCACACTCTATGCTTAGTGCACATTGAGTGCATTATCTAGGAATGCAACTGGTAGAGCATCCCACACAAACGAATGCTCCACATGCGGGTTTCACATGCCAACAACTCCACATTCACAGGCAACTTCAGCGCCACAGCCGTTTTCAGATAGCCCTCAATGCAAAGGCTCTAGACGCAAATACTGGTGTGAGAGCTAATTCAATCAAGGAAACACTGCATGTTGGGGAAGGGCATATTGAAGAAGAATCAGCCGAGTGGTTCTTGAGGGAGAACAACTCCATTTGGCTCACTAACTTCACACACCATCAGGCTTCCAAGCAGCTCTCAAGGAAACTCAGTTTTCACACTCTATGCTTAGTGCCCTTTGAGTGCCTAGGACTGAAATGAAGCTTGGTGAGCATCCCACACAAACGAATGCTCCACATGCGGGTTTCACATGCCACCAACTCCACATTCACAGGCAACTTCAGTGCCACAGCCGTTTTCAAATAGCCCTCAATGCAAAGGCTCTAGACGCAAATTTTGGTGTGAGAGCTAATTCAATCAAGGAAACACTGCATGTTGGGTAAGGGCATATTGAAGAAGAATCAGCCGAGTGGTCCTTGTGGGAGAACAACTCCATTTGGCTCACTAACTTCACACATCATCAGGCTTTCAAGCAGCTCTCAAGGAAACTCAGTTTTCACACTCTATGCTTAGTGCCCTATGAGTGCATTATCTAGGAATGAACCTGGTAGAGCATCCCACACAAACGAATGCTCCACATGCGGGTTTCACATGCCACCAACTCCACATTCACAGGCAACTTCAGCGCCACAGCCGTTTTCAGATAGCCCTCAATGCAAAGGCTCTAGACGCGAATATTGGTGTGAGAGCTAATTCAATCAAGGAAACACTGCATGTTGGGGAAGGGCATATTGAAGAAGAATCAGCCGAGTGGTTCTTGTGGGAGAACAACTCCATTTGGCTCGTTAACTTCACACATCATCAGGCTTCCAAGCAGCTCTCAAGGAAACTCAGTTTTCACACTCTATGCTTAGTGCCCTTTGAGTGCATTATCTAGGAATGAACCTGGTAGAGCATCCCACACAAACGAATGCTCCACATGCGGGTTTTACATGCCCCCAACTCCACATTCACAGGCAACTTCAGCGCCACAGCCGTTTTCAGATAGCCCTCAATGCAAAGGCTCTAGACGCAAATATTGGTGTGAGAGCTAATTCAATCAAGGAAACACTGCATGTTGGGGAAGGGCATATTGAAGAAGAATCAGCCGAGTGGTTCTTGTGGGAGAACAACTCCATTTGGCTCACTAATTTCACACACCATCAGGCTTCCAAGCAGCTCTCAAGGAAACTCAGTTTTCACACTCTATGCTTAGTGCCCTTTGAGTGCATTATCTAGGAATGAACCTGGTAGAGCATCCCACACAAACGAATGCTCCACATGCGGGTTTCACATGCCACCAACTCCACATTCACAGGCAACTTCAGCGCCACAGCCGTTTTCAGATAGCCCACAATGCAAAGGCTCTAGACTCTAATATTGGTGTGAGAGCTAATTCAATCAAAGAAACACTGCATGTTGGGGAAGGGCATATTGAAGAAGAATCAGCCGAGTGGTTCTTGTGGGAGAACAACTCCATTTGGCTCACTAACTTCACACACCATCAGGCTTCCAAGCAGCTCTCAAGGAAACTCAGTTTTCACACTCTATGCTTAGTGCACATTGAGTGCATTATCTAGGAATGAACCTGGTAGAGCATCCCACACAAACGAATGCTCCACATGCGGGTTTCACATGCCACCAACTCCACATTCACAGGCAACTTCAGCGCCACAGCCGTTTTCAGATAGCCCTCAATGCAAAGGCTCTAGACGCTAATATTGGTGTGAGAGCTAATTCAATCAAGGAAACACTGCATGTTGGGGAAGGGCATATTGAAGAAGAATCAGCCGAGGGGTTCTTGTGGGAGAACAACTCCATTTGGCTCACTAACTTCACACACCATCAGGCTTCCAAGCAGCTCTCAAGGAAACTCAGTTTTCACACTCTATGCTTAGTGCCCTTTGAGTGCCTAATACTGAAATGAAGCTTGGTGAGCATCCCACACAAACGAATGCTCCACATGCGGGTTTCACATGCCACCAACTCCACATTCACAGGCAACTTCAGTGCCACAGCCGTTTTCAGATAGCCCTCAATGCAAAGGCTCTAGACGCAAATTTTGGTGTGAGAGCTAATTCAATCAAGGAAACACTGCATGTTGGGGAAGGGCATATTGAAGAAGAATCAGTCGAGTGGTTCTTCTGGGAGAACAACTCCATTTGGCTCACTAACTTCACACATCATCAGGCTTTCAAGCAGCTCTCAAGGAAACTCAGTTTTCACACTCTATGCTTAGTGCCCTATGAGTGCATTATCTAGGAATGAAGCTGGGAGAGCATCCCACACAAACGAATGCTCCACATGCGGGTTTTACATGCCCCCAACTATACATTCACAGGCAACTTCAGCGCCACAGCCGTTTTCAGATAGCCCTCAATGCAAAGGCTCTAGACGCAAATATTGGTGTGAGAGCTAATTCAATCAAGGAAACACTGCATGTTGGGGAAGGGCATATTGAAGAAGAATCAGCCGAGTGGTTCTTGTGGGAGAACAACTCCATTTGGCTCACTAATTTCACACACCATCAGGCTTCCAAGCAGCTCTCAAGGAAACTCAGTTTTCACACTCTATGCTTAGTGCCCTTTGAGTGCATTATCTAGGAATGAAGCTGGTAGAGCATCCCACACAAACGAATGCTCCACATGCGGGTTTCACATGCCACCAACTCCACATTCACAGGCAACTTCAGCGCCACAGCCGTTTTCAGATAGCCCTCAATGCAAAGGCTCTAGACGCAAATACTGATGTGAGAGCTAATTCAATCAAGGAAACACTGCATGTTGGGGAAGGGCATATTGAAGAAGAATCAGCCGAGGGGTTCTTGTGGGAGAACAACTCCATTTGGCTCACTAACTTCACACACCATCAGGCTTCCAAGCAGCTCTCAAGGAAACTCAGTTTTCACACTCTATGCTTAGTGCCCTTTGAGTGCCTAATACTGAAATGAAGCTTGGTGAGCATCCCACACAAACGAATGCTCCACATGCGGGTTTCACATGCCACCAACTCCACATTCACAGGCAACTTCAGTGCCACAGCCGTTTTCAGATAGCCCTCAATGCAAAGGCTCTAGACGCAAATTTTGGTGTGAGAGCTAATTCAATCAAGGAAACACTGCATGTTGGGGAAGGGCATATTGAAGAAGAATCAGTCGAGTGGTTCTTGTGGGAGAACAACTCCATTTGGCTCACTAACTTCACACATCATCAGGCTTCCAAGCAGCTCTCAAGGAAACTCAGTTTTCACACTCTATGCTTAGTGCCCTATGAGTGCATTATCTAGGAATGAACCTGGTAGAGCATCCCACACAAACGAATGCTCCACCTGCGGGTTTCACATGCCACCAACTCCACATTCACAGGCAACTTCAGCGCCACAGCCATTTTCCGATAGCCCTCAATGCAAAGGCTCTAGACGCAAATATTGGTGTGAGAGCTAATTCAATCAAGGAAACACTGCATGTTGGGGAAGGGCATATTGAAGAAGAATCAGCCGAGTGGTTCTTGTGGGAGAACAACTCCATTTGGCTCACTAACTTCACACACCATCAGGCTTCCAAGCAGCTCTCAAGGAAACTCAGTTTTCACACTCTATGCTTAGTGCTCTTTGAGTGCCTAGGACTGAAATGAAGCTTGGTGAGCATCCCACACAAACAAATGCTCCACATGCGGGTTTCACATGCCACCAACTCCACATTCACAGGCAACTTCAGAGCCACAGCCGTTTTCAGATAGGCCGCAATGCAAAGGCTCTAGACGCAAATATTGGTGTGAGAGCTATTTCAATCAAGGAAACACGACATGTTGGGGAAGGGCATATTGAAGAAGAATCAGCCGAGTGGTTCTTGTGGGAGAACAACTCCATTTGGCTCACTAACTTCACACACCATCAGGCTTCCAAGTAGCTCTCAAGGAAACTCAGTTATCACACTCTATGCTTAGTGCCCTTTGAGTGCCTAGGACTGAAATGAAGCTTGGTGAGCATCCCACACAAACGAATGCTCCACATGCGGGTTTCACATGCCCCAACTCCACATTCACAGGCAACTTCAGCGCCACAGCCATTTTCAGATAGCCCTCAATGCAAAGGCTCTACACGCGAATATTGGTGTGAGAGCTAATTCAATCAAGGAAACACTGCATGTTGGGGAAGGGCATATTGAAGAAGAATCAGCCGAGTGGTTCTTGTGGGAGAACAACTCCATTTGGCTCACTAACTTCACACACCATCAGGCTTCCAAGCAGCTCTCAAGGAAACTCAGTTTTCACACTCTATGCTTAGTGCCCTTTGAGTGCATTATCTAGGAATGAACCTGGTAGAGCATCCCACACAAACGAATGCTCCACATGCGGGTTTCACATGTCACCAACTCCACATTCACAGGCAACTTTAGCGCCACAGCCGTTTTCAGATAGCCCTCAATGCAAAGGCTCTAGACGCAAATATTGGTGTGAGAGCTAATTCAATCAAGGAAACACTGCATGTTGGTGAAGGACATATTGAAGAAGAATCAGCCGAGTGGTTCTTGTGGGAGAACAACTCCATTTGGCTCACTAACTTCACACACCATCAGGCTTCCAAGCAGCTCTCAAGGAAATTCAGTTTTCACACTCAATGCTTAGTGCCCTTTGAGTGCCTAGGACTGAATAGAAGCTTGGTGAGCATCCCACACAAACGGATGCTCCACATGCGGGTTTTACATGCCACCAACTCCACATTCACAAGCAACTTCAGCGAAACAGCCATTTTCAGATAGCCCTCAATGCAAAGGCTCTAGACGCAAATATTGGTGTGAGAGCTAATTCAATCAAGGAAGCACTGAATGTTGGTGACGGGCATATTGAAGAAGAATCAGCCGAGTGGTTCTTGTGGGAGAACAACTCCATTTGGCTCACTATCTTCACACACCATCAGGCTTCCAAGCAGCTCTCAAGGAAATTCAGTTTTCACACTCTATGCTTAGTGCCCTTTGAGTGCCTAGGACTGAAATAAAGCTTGGTGAGCATCCCACACAACCGGATGCTCCACATGCGGGTTTCACATGCCACCAACTCCACATTCACAGGCAACTTCAGCGCCACAGCCGTTTTCAGATAGCCCTCAATGCAAAGGCTCTACACGCGAATATTGGTGTGAGAGCTAATTCAATCAAGGAAACACTGCATGTTGGGGAAGGGCATATTGAAGAAGAATCAGCCGAGTGGTTCTTGTGGGAGAACAACTCCATTTGGCTCACTAACTTCACACACCATCAGGCTTCCAAGCAGCTCTCAAGGAAACTCAGTTTTCACACTCTATGCTTAGTGCCCTTTGAGTGCCTAGGACTGAAATGAAGCTTCATGAGCATCCCACACAAACGGATGCTCCACATGCGGGTTTTACATGCCACCAACTCCACATTCACAGGCAACTTCAGCGCCACAGCCGTTTTCAGATAGCCCTCAATGCAAAGGCTCAAGACGCAAATATTGGTGTGAGAGCTAATTCAATCAAGGAAGCACTGAATGTTGGTGACGGGCATATTGAAGAAGAATCAGCCGAGTGGTTCTTGTGGGAGAACAACTCCATTTGGCTCACTAACTTCACACACCATCAGGCTTCCAAGCAGCTCTCAAGGAAACTCAGTTTTCACACTCTATGCTTAGTGCCCTTTGAGTGCATTATCTAGGAAGGAACCTGGTAGAGCATCAAACACAAACGAATGCTCCACATGCGGGTTTCACATGCCACCAACTCCACATTCACAGGCAACTTCAGCGCCACAGCCGTTTTCAGATAGCCCTCAATGCAAAGGCTCTAGACGCAAATATTGGTGTGAGAGCTAATTCAATCAAAGAAACACTGCATGTTGGGGAAGGGCATATTGAAGAAGAATCAGCCGAGTGGTTCTTGTGGGAGAACAACTCCATTTGGCTCACTAACTTCACACACCATCAGGCTTCCAAGCAGCTCTCAAGGAAACTCAGTTTTCACACTCTATGCTTAGTGCCCTTTGAGTGCATTATCTAGGAATGCAACTGGTAGAGCATCCCACACAAACGAATGCTCCACATGCGGGTTTCACATGCCAACAACTCCACATTCACAGGCAACTTCAGCGCCACAGCCGTTTTCAGATAGCCCTCAATGCAAAGGCTCTAGACGCAAATACTGGTGTGAGAGCTAATTCAATCAAGGAAACACTGCATGTTGGGGAAGGGCATATTGAAGAAGAATCAGCCGAGTGGTTCTTGAGGGAGAACAACTCCATTTGGCTCACTAACTTCACACACCATCAGGCTTCCAAGCAGCTCTCAAGGAAACTCAGGTTTCACACTCTATGCTTAGTGCCCTTTGAGTGCCTAGGACTGAAATGAAGCTTGGTGAGCATCCCACACAAACGAATGCTCCACATGCGGGTTTCACATGCCACCAACTCCACATTCACAGGCAACTTCAGGGCCACAGCCGTTTTCAAATAGCCCTCAATGCAAAGGCTCTAGACGCAAATTTTGGTGTGAGAGCTAATTCAATCAAGGAAACACTGCATGTTGGGTAAGGGCATATTGAAGAAGAATCAGCCGAGTGGTCCTTGTGGGAGAACAACTCCATTTGGCTCACTAACTTCACACATCATCAGGCTTTCAAGCAGCTCTCAAGGAAACTCAGTTTTCACACTCTATGCTTAGTGCCCTATGAGTGCATTATCTAGGAATGAACCTGGTAGAGCATCCCACACAAACGAATGCTCCACATGCGGGTTTCACATGCCACCAACTCCACATTCACAGGCAACTTCAGCGCCACAGCCGTTTTCAGATAGCCCTCAATGCAAAGGCTCTAGACGCGAATATTGGTGTGAGAGCTAATTCAATCAAGGAAACACTGCATGTTGGGGAAGGGCATATTGAAGAAGAATCAGCCGAGTGGTTCTTGTGGGAGAACAACTCCATTTGGCTCGTTAACTTCACACATCATCAGGCTTCCAAGCAGCTCTCAAGGAAACTCAGTTTTCACACTCTATGCTTAGTGCCCTTTGAGTGCATTATCTAGGAATGAACCTGGTAGAGCATCCCACACAAACGAATGCTCCACATGCGGGTTTTACATGCCCCCAACTCCACATTCACAGGCAACTTCAGCGCCACAGCCGTTTTCAGATAGCCCTCAATGCAAAGGCTCTAGACGCAAATATTGGTGTGAGAGCTAATTCAATCAAGGAAACACTGCATGTTGGGGAAGGGCATATTGAAGAAGAATCAGCCGAGTGGTTCTTGTGGGAGAACAACTCCATTTGGCTCACTAATTTCACACACCATCAGGCTTCCAAGCAGCTCTCAAGGAAACTCAGTTTTCACACTCTATGCTTAGTGCCCTTTGAGTGCATTATCTAGGAATGAACCTGGTAGAGCATCCCACACAAACGAATGCTCCACATGCGGGTTTCACATGCCACCAACTCCACATTCACAGGCAACTTCAGCGCCACAGCCGTTTTCAGATAGCCCACAATGCAAAGGCTCTAGACGCTAATATTGGTGTGAGAGCTAATTCAATCAAAGAAACACTGCATGTTGGGGAAGGGCATATTGAAGAAGAATCAGCCGAGTGGTTCTTGTGGGAGAACAACTCCATTTGGCTCACTAACTTCACACACCATCAGGCTTCCAAGCAGCTCTCAAGGAAACTCAGTTTTCACACTCTATGCTTAGTGCACATTGAGTGCATTATCTAGGAATGAACCTGGTAGAGCATCCCACACAAACGAATGCTCCACATGCGGGTTTCACATGCCACCAACTCCACATTCACAGGCAACTTCAGCGCCACAGCCGTTTTCAGATAGCCCTCAATGCAAAGGCTCTAGACGCTAATATTGGTGTGAGAGCTAATTCAATCAAGGAAACACTGCATGTTGGGGAAGGGCATATTGAAGAAGAATCAGCCGAGGGGTTCTTGTGGGAGAACAACTCCATTTGGCTCACTAACTTCACACACCATCAGGCTTCCAAGCAGCTCTCAAGGAAACTCAGTTTTCACACTCTATGCTTAGTGCCCTTTGAGTGCCTAATACTGAAATGAAGCTTGGTGAGCATCCCACACAAACGAATGCTCCACATGCGGGTTTCACATGCCACCAACTCCACATTCACAGGCAACTTCAGTGCCACAGCCGTTTTCAGATAGCCCTCAATGCAAAGGCTCTAGACGCAAATTTTGGTGTGAGAGCTAATTCAATCAAGGAAACACTGCATGTTGGGGAAGGGCATATTGAAGAAGAATCAGTCGAGTGGTTCTTCTGGGAGAACAACTCCATTTGGCTCACTAACTTCACACATCATCAGGCTTTCAAGCAGCTCTCAAGGAAACTCAGTTTTCACACTCTATGCTTAGTGCCCTATGAGTGCATTATCTAGGAATGAAGCTGGGAGAGCATCCCACACAAACGAATGCTCCACATGCGGGTTTTACATGCCCCCAACTATACATTCACAGGCAACTTCAGCGCCACAGCCGTTTTCAGATAGCCCTCAATGCAAAGGCTCTAGACGCAAATATTGGTGTGAGAGCTAATTCAATCAAGGAAACACTGCATGTTGGTGAAGGGCATATTGAAGAAGAATCAGCCGAGTGGTTCTTGTGGGAGAACAACTCCATTTGGCTCACTAATTTCACACACCATCAGGCTTCCAAGCAGCTCTCAAGGAAACTCAGTTTTCACACTCTATGCTTAGTGCCCTTTGAGTGCATTATCTAGGAATGAAGCTGGTAGAGCATCCCACACAAACGAATGCTCCACATGCGGGTTTCACATGCCACCAACTCCACATTCACAGGCAACTTCAGCGCCACAGCCGTTTTCAGATAGCCCTCAATGCAAAGGCTCTAGACGCAAATACTGATGTGAGAGCTAATTCAATCAAGGAAACACTGCATGTTGGGGAAGGGCATATTGAAGAAGAATCAGCCGAGGGGTTCTTGTGGGAGAACAACTCCATTTGGCTCACTAACTTCACACACCATCAGGCTTCCAAGCAGCTCTCAAGGAAACTCAGTTTTCACACTCTATGCTTAGTGCCCTTTGAGTGCCTAATACTGAAATGAAGCTTGGTGAGCATCCCACACAAACGAATGCTCCACATGCGGGTTTCACATGCCACCAACTCCACATTCACAGGCAACTTCAGTGCCACAGCCGTTTTCAGATAGCCCTCAATGCAAAGGCTCTAGACGCAAATTTTGGTGTGAGAGCTAATTCAATCAAGGAAACACTGCATGTTGGGGAAGGGCATATTGAAGAAGAATCAGTCGAGTGGTTCTTGTGGGAGAACAACTCCATTTGGCTCACTAACTTCACACATCATCAGGCTTCCAAGCAGCTCTCAAGGAAACTCAGTTTTCACACTCTATGCTTAGTGCCCTATGAGTGCATTATCTAGGAATGAACCTGGTAGAGCATCCCACACAAACGAATGCTCCACCTGCGGGTTTCACATGCCACCAACTCCACATTCACAGGCAACTTCAGCGCCACAGCCGTTTTCAGATAGCCCTCAATGCAAAGGCTCTAGACGCAAATACTGGTGTGAGAGCTAATTCAATCAAGGAAACACTGCATGTTGGGGAAGGGCATATTGAAGAAGAATCAGCCGAGTGGTTCTTCTGGGAGAACAACTCCATTTGGCTCACTAACTTCACACATCATCAGGCTTTCAAGCAGCTCTCAAGGAAACTCAGTTTTCACACTCTATGCTTAGTGCCCTTTGAGTGCCTAGGACTGAAATGAAGTTTGGTGAGCATCCCACACAAACAAATGCTCCACCTGCGGGTTTCACATGCCACCAACTCCACATTCACAGGCAACTTCAGCGCCACAGCCGTTTTCAGATAGCCCTCAATGCAAAGGCTCTAGACGCAAATACTGGTGTGAGAGCTAATTCAATCAAGGAAACACTGCATGTTGGGGAAGGGCATATTGAAGAAGAATCAGCCGAGTGGTTCTTGTGGGAGAACAACTCCATTTGGCTCACTAACTTCACACACCATCAGGCTTCCAAGCAGCTCTCAAGGAAACTCAGTTTTCACACTCTATGCTTAGTGCCCTTTGAGTACCTAATACTGAAATGAAGCTTGGTGAGCATCCCACACAAACGAATGCTCCACATGCGGGTTTCACATGCCACCAACTCCACATTCACAGGCAACTTCAGCGCCACAGCCATTTTCAGATTGCCCTCAATGCAAAGGCTCTAGACGCTAATATTGGTGTGAGAGCTAATTCAATCAAGGAAACACTGCATGTTGGTGAAGGGCATATTGAAGAAGAATCAGCCGAGTGGTTCTTGTGGGAGAACAACTCCATTTGGCTCACTAACTTCACACACCATCAGGCTTCCAAGCAGCTCTCCAGGAAACTCAGGTTTCACACTCTATGCTTAGTGCCCTTTGAGTGCATTATCTAGGAATGAACCTGGTAGAGCATCCCACACAAGCGAATGCTCCACATGCGGGTTTCACATGCCACCAACTCCACATTCACAGGCAACTTCAGCGCCACAGCCGTTTTCAGATAGCCCTCAATGCAAAGGCTCTAGACGCAAATATTGGTGTGAGAGCTAATTCAATCAAGGAAACACTGCATGTTGGGGAAGGGCATATTGAAGAAGAATCAGCCGAGTGGTTCTTGTGGGAGAACAACTCCATTTGGCTCACTAACTTCACACACCATCAGGCTTCCAAGCAGCTCTCAAGGAAACTCAGTTTTCACACTCTATGCTTAGTGCCCTTTGAGTGCCTAGGACTGAAATGAAGCTTGGTGAGCATCCCACACAAACAAATGCTCTACATAAGGGTTTCACATGCCACCAAATCCACATTCACAGGCAACTTCAGCGCCACAGCCATTTTCAGATAGCCCTCAATGCAAAGGCTCTAGACGCTAATATTGGTGTGAGAGCTAATTCAATCAAGGAAACACTGCATGTTGGTGAAGGGCATATTGAAGAAGAATCAGCCGAGTGGTTCTTGTGGGAGAACAACTCCATTTGGCTCACTAACTTCACACATCATCAGGCTTCCAAGCAGCTCTCAAGGAAACTCAGTTTTCACACTCTATGCTTAGTGCCCTATGAGTGCATTATCTAGGAATGAACCTGGTAGAGCATCCCACACAAACGAATGCTCCACATGCGGGTTTCACATGCCACCAACTCCACATTCACAGGCAACTTCAGCGCCACAGCCGTTTTCAGATAGCCCTCAATGCAAAGGCTCTAGACGCGAATATTGGTGTGAGAGCTAATTCAATCAAGGAAACACTGCATGTTGGGGAAGGGCATATTGAAGAAGAATCAGCCGAGTGGTTCTTGTGGGAGAACAACTCCATTTGGCTCACTAATTTCACACACCATCAGGCTTCCAAGCAGCTCTCAAGGAAACTCAGTTTTCACACTCTATGCTTAGTGCCCTTTGAGTGCATTATCTAGGAATGAAACTGGTAGAGCATCCCACACAAACGAATGCTCCACATGCGGGTTTCACATGCCACCAACTCCACATTCACAGGCAACTTCAGCGCCACAGCCGTTTTCAGATAGCCCTCAATGCAAAGGCTCTAGACGCAAATTTTGGTGTGAGAGCTAATTCAATCAAGGAAACACTGCATGTTGGGGAAGGGCATATTGAAGAAGAATCAGCCGAGTGGTTCTTGTGGGAGAACAACTCCATTTGGCTCACTAACTTCACACACCATCAGGCTTCCAAGCAGCTCTCAAGGAAACTCAGTTTTCACACTCTATGCTTAGTGCCCTTTGAGTGCCTAGGACTGAAATGAAGCTTGGTGAGCATCCCACACAAACAAATGCTCCACATGCGGGTTTCACATGCCACCAACTCCACATTCACAGGCAACTTCAGCGCCACAGCCGTTTTCAGATAGCCCTCAATGCAAAGGCTCTAGACGCTAATATTGGTGTGAGAGCTAATTCAATCAAGGAAACACTGCATGTTGGTGAAGGGCATATTGAAGAAGAATCAGCCGAGTGGTTCTTGTGGGAGAACAACTCCATTTGGCTCACTAACTTCACACACCATCAGGCTTCCAAGCAGCTCTCAAGGAAACTCAGGTTTCACACTCTATGCTTAGTGCCCTTTGAGTGCATTATCTAGGAATGAACCTGGTAGAGCATCCCACACAAGCGAATGCTCCACATGCGGGTTTCACATGCCACCAACTCCACATTCACAGGCAACTTCAGCGCCACAGCCGTTTTCAGATAGCCCTCAAGGCAAAGGCTCTAGACGCAAATATTGGTGTGAGAGCTAATTCAATCAAGGAAACACTGCATGTTGGGGAAGGGCATATTGAAGAAGAATCAGCCGAGTGGTTCTTGTGGGAGAACAACTCCATTTGGCTCACTAATTTCACACACCATCAGGCTTCCAAGCAGCTCTCAAGGAAACTCAGTTTTCACACTCTATGCTTAGTGCCCTATGAGTGCATTATCTAGGAATGAACCTGGTAGAGCATCCCACACAAACGAATGCTCCACATGCGGGTTTCACATGCCACCAACTCCACATTAACAGCAACTTCATCGCCACAGCCGTTTTCAGATAGCCCTCAATGCAAAGGCTCTAGACGCAAATATTGGTGTGAGAGCTAATTCAATCAAGGAAACACTGCATGTTGGTGAAGGGCATATTGAAGAAGAATCAGCCGAGTGGTTCTTGTGGGAGAACAACTCCATTTGGCTCACTAACTTCACACACCATCAGGCTTCCAAGCAGCTCTCAAGGAAACTCAGTTTTCACACTCTATGCTTAGTGCCCTTTGAGTGCCTAGGACTGAAATGAAGCTTGGTGAGCATACCACACAAACGAATGCTCCACATGCGGGTTTCACATGCCACCAACTCCACATTCACAGGCAACTTCAGGGCCACAGCCGTTTTCAGATAGCCCTCAATGCAAAGGCTCTAGACGCAAATATTGGTGTGAGAGCTAATTCAATCAAGGAAACACTGCATGTTCGTGAAGGGTATAGTGAAGAAGAATCAGCCGAGTGGTTCTTGTGGGAGAACAACTCCATTTGGCTCACTTACTTCACACATCATCAGGCATCCAAGCAGCTCTCAAGGAAACTCAGTTTTCACACTCTATGCTTAGTGCCCTTTGAGTGCATTATCTAGGAATGAACCTGGCAGAGCATCCCACACAAACGAATGCTCCACATGCGGGTTTTACATGCCTCCAACTCCACATTCACAGGCAACTTCAGCGCCACAGCCGTTTTCAGATAGCCCTCAAGGCAAAGGCTCTAGACGCAAATATTGGTGTGAGAGCTAATTCAATCAAGGAAACACTGCATGTTGGGGAAGGGCATATTGAAGAAGAATCAGCCGAGTGGTTCTTGTGGGAGAACAACTCCATTTGGCTCACTAATTTCACACACCATCAGGCTTCCAAGCAGCTCTCAAGGAAACTCAGTTTTCACACTCTATGCTTAGTGCCGTATGAGTGCATTATCTAGGAATGAACCTGGTAGAGCATCCCACACAAACGAATGCTCCACATGCGGGTTTCACATGCCACCAACTCCACATTAACAGCAACTTCATCGCCACAGCCGTTTTCAGATAGCCCTCAATGCAAAGGCTCTAGACGCAAATATTTGTGTGAGAGCTAATTCAATCAAGGAAACACTGCATGTTGGTGAAGGGCATATTGAAGAAGAATCAGCCGAGTGGTTCTTGTGGGAGAACAACTCCATTTGGCTCACTAACTTCACACACCATCAGGCTTCCAAGCAGCTCTCAAGGAAACTCAGTTTTCACACTCTATGCTTAGTGCCCTTTGAGTGCCTAGGACTGAAATGAAGCTTGGTGAGCATCCCACACAAACGAATGCTCCACATGCGGGTTTCACATGCCACCAACTCCACATTCACAGGCAACTTCAGGGCCACAGCCGTTTTCAGATAGCCCTCAATGCAAAGGCTCTAGACGCAAATATTGGTGTGAGAGCTAATTCAATCAAGGAAACACTGCATGTTCGTGAAGGGTATAGTGAAGAAGAATCAGCCGAGTGGTTCTTGTGGGAGAACAACTCCATTTGGCTCACTTACTTCACACATCATCAGGCATCGAAGCAGCTCTCAAGGAAACTCAGTTTTCACACTCTATGCTTAGTGCCCTTTGAGTGCATTATCTAGGAATGAACCTGGTAGAGCATCCCACACAAACGAATGCTCCACATGCGGGTTTTACATGCCTCCAACTCCACATTCACAGGCAACTTCAGCGCCACAGCCGTTTTCAGATACCCCTCAAGGCAAAGGCTCTAGACGCAAATATTGGTGTGAGAGCTAATTCAATCAAGGAAACACTGCATGTTGGGGAAGGGCATATTGAAGAAGAATCAGCCGAGTGGTTCTTGTGGGAGAACAACTCCATTTGGCTCACTAACTTCACACACCATCAGGCTTCCAAGCAGCTCTCAAGGAAACTCAGTTTTCACACTCTATGCTTAGTGCCCTTTGAGTCCCTAGGACTGAAATGAAGCTTGGTGAGCATCCCACACAAACAAATGCTCCACATGCTGGTTTCACATGCCACCAACTCCACATTCACAGGCAACTTCAGCGCCACAGCCGTTTTCAGATTGCCCTCAATGCAAAGGCTCTAGACGCTAATATTGGTGTGAGAGCTAATTCAATCAAGGAAACACTGCATGTTGGTGAAGGGCATATTGAAGAAGAATCAGCCGAGTGGTTCTTGTGGGAGAACAACTCCATTTGGCTCACTAACTTCACACATCATCAGGCTTCCAAGCAGCTCTCAAGGAAACTCAGTTTTCACACTCTATGCTTAGTGCCCTTTGAGTGCATTATCTAGGAATGAAGCTGGGAGAGCATCAAACACAAACGAATGCTCCACATGCGGGTTTCACATGCCACCAACTCCACATTCACAGGCAACTTCAGCGCCACAGCCGTTTTCAGATAGCCCTCAATGCAAAGGCTCTAGACGCAAATATTGGTGTGAGAGCTAATTCAATCAAGGAAACACTGCATGTTGGTGAAGGGCATATTGAAGAAGAATCAGCCGAGTGGTTCTTGTGGGAGAACAACTTCATTTGGCTCACTAATTTCACACACCATCAGGCTTCCAAGCAGCTCTCAAGGAAACTCAGTTTTCACACTCTATGCTTAGTGCCCTTTGAGTGCATTATCTAGGAATGAACCTGGTAGAGCATCCCACACAAACGAATGCTCCACATGCGGGTTTCACATGCCACCAACTCCACATTAACAGCAACTTCATCGCCACAGCCGTTTTCAGATAGCCCTCAATGCAAAGGCTCTAGGCGCAAATATTTGTGTGAGAGCTAATTCAATCAAGGAAACACTGCATGTTGGGGAAGGGCATATTGAAGAAGAATCAGCCGAGTGGTTCTTGTGGGAGAACAACTCCATTTGGCTCACTAACTTCACACACCATCAGGCTTCCAAGCAGCTCTCAAGGAAACTCAGTTTTCACACTCTATGCTTAGTGCCCTTTGAGTGCATTATCTAGGAATGAACCTGGTAGAGCATCCCACACAAACGAATGCTCCACATGCGGGTTTTACATGCCTCCAACTCCACATTCACAGGCAACTTCAGCGCCACAGCCGTTTTCAGATAGCCCTCAAGGCAAAGGCTCTAGACGCAAATATTGGTGTGAGAGCTAATTCAATCAAGGAAACACTGCATGTTGGTGAAGGGCATATTGAAGAAGAATCAGCCGAGTGGTTCTTGTGGGAGAACAACTCCATTTGGCTCACTAACTTCACACACCATCAGGCTTCCAAGCAGCTCTCAAGAAAACTCAGTTTTCACATTCTATGCTTAGTGCCCTTTGAGTGCCTAGGACTGAAATGAAGCTTGGTGAGCATCCCACACAAACAAATGCTCCACATGCTGGTTTCACATGCCACCAACTCCACATTCACAGGAAACTTCAGCGCCACAGCCGTTTTCAGATTGCCCTCAATGCAAAGGCTCTAGACGCTAATATTGGTGTGAGAGCTAATTCAATCAAGGAAACACTGCATGTTGGGGAAAGGCATATTGAAGAAGAATCAGCCGAGTGGTTCTTGTGGGAGAACAACTCCATTTGGCTCACTAACTTCACACATCATCAGGCTTCCAAGCAGCTCTCAAGGAAACTCAGTTTTCACACTCTATGCTTAGTGCCCTTTGAGTGCATTATCTAGGACTGAAGCTGGGAGAGCATCAAACACAAACAAATGCTCCACATGCGGGTTTCACATGCCACCAACTCCACATTCACAGGCAACTTCAGCGCCACAGCCGTTTTCAGATAGCCCTCAATGCAAAGGCTCTAGACGCAAATATTGGTGTGAGAGCTAATTCAATCAAGGAACCACTGCATGTTGGGGAAGGGCATATTGAAGAAGAATCAGCCGAGTGGTTCTTGTGGGAGAACAACTCCATTTGGCTCACTAATTTCACACACCATCAGGCTTCCAAGCAGCTCTCAAGGAAACTCAGTTTTCACACTCTATGCTTAGTGCCCTTTGAGTGCATTATCTAAGAATGAACCTGGTAGAGCATCCCACACAAACGAATGCTCCACATGCGGGTTTCACATGCCACCAACTCCACATTAACAGCAACTTCATCGCCACAGCCGTTTTCAGATAGCCCTCAATGCAAAGGCTCTAGACGCAAATATTTGTGTGAGAGCTAATTCAATCAAGGAAACACTGCATGTTGGGGAAGGGCATATTGAAGAAGAATCAGCCGAGTGGTTCTTGTGGGAGAACAACTCCATTTGGCTCACTAACTTCACACACCATCAGGCTTCCAAGCAGCTCTCAAGGAAACTCAGTTTTCACACTCTATGCTTAGTGCTCTTTGAGTGCCTAGGACTGAAATGAAACTTGGTGAGCATCCCACACAAACGGATGCTCCACATGCGGATTTCACATGCCAACAACTCCACATTCATAGGCAACTTCAGCGCCACAGCCGTTTTCAGATAGCCCTCAATGCAAAGGCTCTAGACGAAAATATTGGTGTGAGAGCTAATTCAATCAAGGAAAGACTGCATGTTCGTGGAGGGCATATTGAAGAAGAATCAGCCGAGTGGTTCTTGTGGGAGAACAACTCCATTTGTCTAACTTCACACACCATCAGGCTTCCAAGCAGCTCTCAAGGAAACTCAGTTTTCACACTCTATGCTTAGTGCCCTTTGAGTGCCTAGGACTGAAATGAAGCTTGGTGAGCATCCCACACAAAGGAATGCTCCACATGCGGGTTTCACATGCCACCAACTCCACATTCACAGGCAACTTCAGCGCCACAACCGTTTTCAGATAGCCCTCAATGCAAAGGCTCTACACGCAAATATTGATGTGAGAGCTAATTCAATCAAGGAAACTCTGCATGTTGGTGAAGGGCATATTGAAGAAGAATCAGCCGATGGTTCTTGTGGGAGAACAACTCCATTTGGCTCACTAACTTCACACATCATCAGGCATCCAAGCAGCTCTCAAGGAAACTCAGTTTTCACACTCTATGCTTAGTGCCCTTTGAGTGCATTATCTAGGAATGAACCTGGTAGAGCATCAAACACAAACGAATGCTCCACATGCGAGTTTCACATGCCACCAACTCCACATTAACAGCAACTTCAGCGCCACAGCCGTTTTCAGATAGCCTTCAATGCAAAGGCTCTAGACGCAAATATTTGTGTGAGAGCTAATTCAATCAAGGAAACACTGCATGTTGGTGAAGGGCATACTGAAGAAGAATCAGCCGAGTGGTTCTTGTGGGAGAACAACTCCATTTGGCTCACTAACTTCACACACCATCAAGCTTCCTAGCAGCTCTCAAGGAAACTCAGTTTTCACACTCTATGCTTAGTGCCCTTTGAGTGCATTATCTAGGAATGAACCTGGTAGAGCATCCCACACAAACGAATGCTCCATATGCGGGTTTCACATGCCACCAACTCCACATTAACAGCAACTTCAGCGCCACAGCCGTTTTCAGATAGCCCTCAATGCAAAGGCTCTAGACGCAAATATTGGTGTGAGAGCTATTTCAATCAAGGAAACACTGCATGTTGGGGAAGGGCATTTTGAACAAGAATCAGCCGAGTGGTTCCTGTGGGAGAACAACTCCATTTGGCTCACTTACTTCACACATCATCAGGCATCCAAGCAGCTCTCAAGGAAACTCAGTTTTCACACTCTATGCTTAGTGCCCTTTGAGTGCATTATCTAAGAATGAACCTGGTAGAGCATCCCACACAAACGAATGCTCCACATGCGGGTTTCACATGCCACCAACTCCACATTAACAGCAACTTCATCGCCACAGCCGTTTTCAGATAGCCCTCAATGCAAAGGCTCTAGACGCAAATATTTGTGTGAGAGCTAATTCAATCAAGGAAACACTGCATGTTGGGGAAGGGCATATTGAAGAAGAATCAGCCGAGTGGTTCTTGTGGGAGAACAACTCCATTTGGCTCACTAACTTCACACACCATCAGGCTTCCAAGCAGCTCTCAAGGAAACTCAGTTTTCACACTCTATGCTTAGTGCTCTTTGAGTGCCTAGGACTGAAATGAAACTTGGTGAGCATCCCACACAAACGGATGCTCCACATGCGGATTTCACATGCCAACAACTCCACATTCATAGGCAACTTCAGCGCCACAGCCGTTTTCAGATAGCCCTCAATGCAAAGGCTCTAGACGAAAATATTGGTGTGAGAGCTAATTCAATCAAGGAAAGACTGCATGTTCGTGGAGGGCATATTGAAGAAGAATCAGCCGAGTGGTTCTTGTGGGACAACAACTCCATTTGTCTAACTTCACACACCATCAGGCTTCCAAGCAGCTCTCAAGGAAACTCAGTTTTCACATTCTATGCTTAGTGCCCTTTGAGTGCCTAGGACTGAAATGAAGCTTGGTGAGCATCCCACACAAAGGAATGCTCCACATGCGGGTTTCACATGCCACCAACTCCACATTCACAGGCAACTTCAGCGCCACAGCCGTTTTCAGATAGCCCTCAATGCAAAGGCTCTACACGCAAATACTGGTGTGAGAGCTAATTCAATCAAGGAAACTCTGCATGTTGGTGAAGGGCATATTGAAGAAGAATCAGCCGAGTGGTTCTTGTGGGAGAACAACTCCATTTGGCTCACTAACTTCACACATCATCAGGCATCCAAGCAGCTCTCAAGGAAACTCAGTTTTCACACTCTATGCTTAGTGCCCTTTGAGTGCATTATCTAGGAATGAACCTGGTAGAGCATGAAACACAAACGAATGCTCCACATGCGAGTTTCACATGCCACCAACTCCACATTCACAAGCAACTTCAGCGCCACAGCCGTTTTTAGATAGCCCTCAATGCAAAGGCTCTAGACGCAAATATTGGTGTGAGAGCTATTTCAATCAAGGAAACACTGCATGTTGGTGAAGGGCATATTGAAGAAGAATCAGCCGAGTGGTTCTTGTGGGAGAACAACTCCATTTGGCTCACTAACTTCATACACCATCAGGCTTCCAAGCAGCTCTCAAGGAAACTCAGTTTTCACACTCTATGCTTAGTGCCCTTTGAGTGCCTAGGACTGAAATGAAGCTTGGTGAGCATCCCACACAAACGGATGCTCCACATGCGAGTTTCACATGCCACCAACTCCACATTCACAGGCAACTTCAGCGCCACAGCCGTTTTCAGATAGCCCTCAATGCAAAGGCTCTAGACGCAAATATTGGTGTGAGAGCTAATTCAATCAAGGAAACACTGCATGTTGGGGAAGGGCATATTGAAGAAGAATCAGCCGAGTGGTTCTTGTGGGAGAACAACTCCATTTGGCTCACTAACTTCACACACCATCAGGCTTCCAAGCAGCTCTCAAGGAAACTCAGTTTTCACACTCTATGCTTAGTGCCCTTTGAGTGCATTATCTAGGAATGAACCTGGTAGAGCATCCCACACAAACGAATGCTCCACATGCGGGTTTCACATGCCACCAACTCCACATTAACAGCAACTTCATCGCCACAGCCGTTTTCAGATAGCCCTCAAAGCAAAGGCTCTAGACGCAAATATTGGTGTGAGAGCTAATTCAATCAAGGAAACACTGCATGTTGGGGAAGGGCATATTGAAGAAGAATCAGCCGAGTAGTTCTTGTGGGAGAACAACTCCATTTGGCTCACTAACTTCACACACCATCAGGCTTCCAAGCAGCTCTCAAGGAAACTCAGTTTTCACACTCTATGCTTAGTGCTCTTTGAGTGCCTAGGACTGAAATGAAACTTGGTGAGCATCCCACACAAACGGATGCTCCACATGCGGGTTTCACATGCCACCAACTCCACATTCACAGGCAACTTCAGCGCCACAGCCGTTTTCAGATAGCCCTCAATGCAAAGGCTCTAGACGCAAATATTGGTGTGAGAGCTAATTCAATCAAGGAAAGACTGCATGTTCGTGGAGGGCATATTGAAGAAGAATCAGCCGAGTGGTTCTTGTGGGAGAACAACTCCATTTGGCTCACTAACTTCACACACCATCAGGCTTCCAAGCAGCTCTCAAGGAAACTCAGTTTTCACACTCTAGGCTTAGTGCCCTTTGAGTGCCTAGGACTGAAATGAAGCTTGGTGAGCATCCCACACAAACAAATGCTCCACATGCGGGTTTCACATGCCACCAACTCCACATTCACAGGCAACTTCAGCGCCACAGCCGTTTTCAGATAGCCCTCAATGCAAAGGCTCTAGACGCAAATATTGGTGTGAGAGCTATTTCAATCAAGGAAACACTGCATGTTGGTGAAGGGCATATTGAAGAAGAATCAGCCGAGTGGTTCTTGTGGGAGAACAACTCCATTTGGCTCACTAACTTCACACAGCATCAGGCTTCCAAGCAGCTCTCAAGGAAACTCAGTTTTCACACTCTATGCTTAGTGCCCGTTGAGTGCATTATCTAGGAATGAAACTGGTAGAGCATCCCACACAAACGAATGCTCCACATGCGGGTTTCACATGCCACCAACTCCACATTCACAGGCAACTTCAGCGCCACAGCCGTTTTCAGATAGCCCTCAATGCAAAGGCTCTAGACGCAAATATTGGTGTGAGAGCTAATTCAATCAAGGAAACACTGCATGTTGGGGAAGGGCATATTGAAGAAGAATCAGCCGAGTGGTTCTTGTTCGAGAACAACTCCATTTGGCTCACTAACTTCACACACCATCAGGCTTCCAAGCAGCTCTCAAGGAAACTCAGTTTTCACACTCTATGCTTAGTGCCCTTTGAGTGCATTATCTAGGAATGAACCTGGTAGAGCATCCCACACAAACGAATGCTCCACATGCGGGTTTCACATGCCACCAACTCCACATTCACAGGCAACTTCAGCGCCACAGCCGTTTTCAGATAGCCCTCAATGCAAATTCTCTAGACGCAAATATTGGTGTGAGAGATAATTCAATCAAGGAAACACTGCATGTTGGGGAAGGGCATATTGAAGAAGAATCAGCCGAGTGGTTCTTGTGGGAGAACAACTCCATTTGGCTCACTAACTTCACACACCATCAGGCTTCCAAGCAGCTCTCAAGGAAACTCAGTTTTCACACTCTATGCTTAGTGCCCTTTGAGTGCCTAGGACTGAAATGAAGCTTGGTGAGCATCCCACACAAACGAATGCTCCACATGCGGGTTTCACATGCCACCAACTCCACATTCACAGGCAACTTCAGCGCCACAGCCGTTTTCAGATAGCCCTCAATGCAAAGGCTCTAGACGCAAATATTTGTGTGAGAGCTAATTCAATCAAGGAAACACTGCATGTTGGTGAAGGGTATAGTGAAGAAGAATCAGCCGAGTGGTTCTTGTGGGAGAACAACTCCATTTGGCTCACTTACTTCACACATCATCAGGCATCCAAGCAGCTCTCAAGGAAACTCAGTTTTCACACTCTATGCTTAGTGCCCTTTGAGTGCATTATCTAGGAATGAACCTGGTAGAGCATCCCACACAAACGAATGCTCCACATGCGGGTTTTACATGCCTAAACTCCACATTCACAGGCAACTTCAGCGCCACAGCCGTTTTCAGATAGCCCTCAAGGCAAAGGCTCTAGACGCAAATATTTGTGTGAGAGCTAATTCAATCAAGGAAACACTGCATGTTGGTGAAGGGCATATTGAAGAAGAATCAGCCGAGTGGTTCTTGTGGGAGAACAACTCCATTTGGCTCACTAACTTCACACACCATCAGGCTTCCAAGCAGCTCTCAAGGAAACTCAGTTTTCACACTCTATGCTTAGTGCCCTTTGAGTGCCTAGGACTGAAATGAAGCTTGGTGAGCATCCCACACAAACAAATGCTCCACATGCTGGTTTCACATGCCACCAACTCCACATTCACAGGCAACTTCAGCGCCACAGCCGTTTTCAGATTGCCCTCAATGCAAAGGCTCTAGACGCTAATATTGGTGTGAGAGCTAATTCAATCAAGGAAACACTGCATGTTGGTGAAGGGCATATTGAAGAAGAATCAGCCGAGTGGTTCTTGTGGGAGAACAACTCCATTTGGCTCACTAACTTCACACATCATCAGGCTTCCAAGCAGCTCTCAAGGAAACTCAGTTTTCACACTCTATGCTTAGTGCCCTTTGAGTGCATTATCTAGGACTGAAGCTGGGAGAGCATCAAACACAAACAAATGCTCCACATGCGGGTTTCACATGCCACCAACTCCACATTCACAGGCAACTTCAGCGCCACAGCCGTTTTCAGATAGCCCTCAATGCAAAGGCTCTAGACGCAAATATTGGTGTGAGAGCTATTTCAATCAAGGAAACACTGCATGTTGGGGAAGGGCATATTGAAGAAGAATCAGCCGAGTGGTTCTTGTGGGAGAACAACTCCATTTGGCTCACTAATTTCACACACCATCAGGCTTCCAAGCAGCTCTCAAGGAAACTCAGTTTTCACACTCTATGCTTAGTGCCCTTTGAGTGCATTATCTAGGAATGAACCTGGTAGAGCATCCCACACAAACGAATGCTCCACATGCGGGTTTCACATGCCACCAACTCCACATTAACAGCAACTTCATCGCCACAGCCGTTTTCAGATAGCCCTCAATGCAAAGGCTCTAGACGCAAATATTGGTGTGAGAGCTAATTCAATCAAGGAAACACTGCATGTTGGGGAAGGGCATATTGAAGAAGAATCAGCCGAGTAGTTCTTGTGGGAGAACAACTCCATTTGGCTCACTAACTTCACACACCATCAGGCTTCCAAGCAGCTCTCAAGGAAACTCAGTTTTCACACTCTATGCTTAGTGCTCTTTGAGTGCCTAGGACTGAAATGAAACTTGGTGAGCATCCCACACAAACGGATGCTCCACATGCGGGTTTCACATGCCACCAACTCCACATTCACAGGCAACTTCAGCGCCACAGCCGTTTTCAGATAGCCCTCAATGCAAAGGCTCTAGACGCAAATTTTGGTGTGAGAGCTAATTCAATCAAGGAAACTCTGCATGTTGGTGAAGGGCATATTGAAGAAGAATCAGCCGAGTGGTTCTTGTGGGAGAACAACTCCATTTGGCTCACTAACTTCACACACCATCAGGCTTCCAAGCAGCTCTCAAGGAAACTCAGTTTTCACACTCTATGCTTAGTGCCCTTTGAGTGCCTAGGACTGAAATGAAGCTTGGTGAGCATCCCACACAAACAAATGCTCCACATGCGGGTTTCACATGCCACCAACTCCACATTCACAGGCAACTTCAGCGCCACAGCCGTTTTCAGATAGCCCTCAATGCAAAGGCTCTAGACGCAAATATTGGTGTGAGAGCTAATTCAATCAAGGAAACACTGCATGTTGGGGAAGGGCATATTGAAGAAGAATCAGCCGAGTGGTTCTTGTGGGAGATCAACTCCATTTGGCTCACTAACTTCACACACCATCAGGCTGCCAAGCAGCTCTTAAGGAAACTCAGTTTTCACACTCTATGCTTAGTGCCCTTTGAGAGCCTAGGACTGAAATGAAGCTTGGTGAGCATCCCACACAAACGAATGCTCCACATGCGGGTTTCACATGCCACCAACTCCACATTCACAGGCAACTTCAGCGCCACAGCCGTTTTCAGATAGCCCTCAATGCAAAGGCTCTAGACGCAAATATTGCTGTGAGAGCTAATTCAATCAAGGAAACACTGCCTGTTGGGGAAGGGCATAGTGAAGAAGAATCAGCCGAGTGGTTCTTGTGGGAGAACAACTCCATTTGGCTCACTAACTTCACACACCATCAGGCTTCCAAGCAGCTCTCAAGGAAACTCAGTTTTCACACTCTTTGCTTAGTACCCTTTGAATGCATTATCTAGGAATGAACCTGGTAGAGCATCAAACACAAACGAATGCTCCACATGCGGGTTTCACATGCCATCAACTCCACATTCACAGGCAACTTCAGAGCCACAGCCGTTTTCAGATAGCCCTCAATGCAAAGGCTCTAGACGCTAATATTGGTGTGAGAGCTAATTCAATCAAGGAAACACTGCATGTTGGTTAAGGGCATATTGAAGAAGAATCAGCCGAGTGGTTCTTGTGGGAGAACAACTCCATTTGGCTCACTAACTTCACACACCATCAGGCTTCCAAGCAGCTCTCAAGGAAACTCAGTTTTCACACTCTTTGCTTAGTACCCTTTGAATGCATTATCTAGGAATGAAACTGGTAGAGCATCAAACACAAACGAATGCTCCACATGCGGGTTTCACATGCCACCAACTCCACATTAACAGCAACTTCATCGCCACAGCCGTTTTCAGATAGCCCTCAATGCAAAGGCTCTAGACGCAAATATTGGTGTGAGAGCTAATTCAATCAAGGAAACACTTCATGTTGGGGAAGGGCATATTGAAGAAGAATCAGCCAAGTGGTTCTTGTGGGAGAACAACTCCATTTGGCTCACTAACTTCACACACCATCAGGCTTCCAAGCAGCTCTCAAGGAAACTCAGTTTTCACACTCTATGCTTAGTGCCCTTTGAGTGCCTAGGACTGAAATCAAGCTTGTTGAGCATCCCACACAAACGAATGCTCCACATGCGGGTGTCACATGCCACCAACTCCACATTCTCAGGCAACTTCAGCGCCACAGCCGTTTTCAGATAGCCCTCAATGCAAAGGCTCTAGACGCAAATATTGGTGTGAGAGCTAATTCAATCAAGGAAACAATGCATGTTGGTGAAGGGCATATTGAAGAAGGATCAGCCGAGTGGTTCTTGTGGGAGAACAACTCCATTTGGCTCACTAACTTCACACACCATCAGGCTTCCAAGCAGCTCTCAAGGAAACTCAGTTTTCACACTCTATGCTTAATGCCCTTTGAGTGCATTATCTAGAAATGAACCTGGTAGAGCATCCCACACAAATGAATGCTCCACATGCTGGTGTCACATGCCACCAACTCCACATTCTCAGGCAACTTCAGCGCAACAGCCTTTTTCAGATAGCCCTCAATGCAAAGGCTCTAGACGCAAATATTGGTGTGAGAGCTAATTCAATCAAGGAAACACTGCATGTTGGTGAAGGGCATATTGAAGAAGGATCAGCCGAGTGGTTCTTGTGCGAGAACAACTCCATTTGGCTCACTAACTTCACACACCATCAGGCTTCCAAGCAGCTCTCAAGGAAACTCAGTTTTCACACTCTATGCTTAATGCCCTTTGAGTGCATTATCTAGAAATGAACCTGGAAGAGCATCCCACACAAATGAATACTCCACATGCTGGTGTCACATGCCACCAACTCCACATTCTCAGGCAACTTCAGCGCCACAGCCTTTTTCAGATAGCCCTCAATTTAAAGGCTCTAGACGCAAATATTGGTGTGAGAGCTAATTCAATCAAGGAAACACTGCATGTTGGTGAAGGGCATATTGAAGAAGAATCAGCCGAGTGGTTCTTGTGGGAGAACAACTTCATTTGGCTCACTAACTTCACACACCAACAGGCTTCCAAGCAGCTCTCAAGGAAACTCAGTTTTCACACTCTATGCTTAATTCCCTTTGAGTGCATTACCTAGAAATGAACCTGGTAGAGCATCCCACACAAACGAATGCTCCACATGCGGGTTTCACATGCCACCAACTCCACATTCACAGGCAACTTCAGCGCCACAGCAGTTTTCAGATAGCCCTCAATGCAAAGGCTCTAGATGCACATATTGGTGTGAGAGCTAATTCAATCAAGAAACACTGCATGTTTGTGAAGGGCATATTGAAGAAGGATCAGCCGAGTCGTTCTTGTGGGAGAACAACTCCATTTGGCTCACTAAGTTCACACACCATCAGGCTTCCAAGCAGCTCTCAAGGAAACTCAGTTTTCACACTCTATGCTTAGTGACTTTGAGTGCCTAGAACTGAAATGAAGCTTGGTGAGCATCCCACACACACGAATGCTCCACATGCGGGTTTCACATGCCACCAACTCCACATTCTCAGGCAACTTCAGCGCCACAGCCGTTTTCAGATAGCCCTCAATGCAAAGGCTCTAGACGCAAATATTGGTGTGAGAGCTAATTCAATCAAGGAAACACTGCATGTTGGTGAAGGGCATATTGAAGAAGGATCAGCCGAGTCGTTCTTGTGGGAGAACAACTCCATTTGGCTCACTAACTTCACACACCATCAGGCTTCCAAGCAGCTCTCAAGGAAACTCAGTTTTCACACTCTATGCTTATTGCCCTTTGAGTGCATAACCTAGAAATGAACCTGGTAGAGCATCCCACACAAAGGAATGCTCCACATGCGGGTTTCACATGCCACCAACTCCACATTCTCAGGCAACTTCAGCGCCACAGCCGTTTTCAGATAGCCCTCAATGCAAAGGCCCTAGACGCAAATATTGGTGTGAGAGCTAATTCAATCAAGGAAACACTGCATGTTGGTGAAGGGCATATTGAAGAAGAATCAGCCGAGTGGTTCTTGTGGGAGAACAACTCCATTTGGCTCACTAATTTCACACACCATCAGGCTTCCAAGCAGCTCTCAAGGAAACTCAGTTTTCACACTCTATGCTTAATGCCCTTTGAGTGCATTATCTAGAAATGAACCTGGTAGAGCATCCCACACAAACGAATGCTCCACATGCGGATTTCACATACCACCAACTCCACATTCACAGGCAACTTCAGCGCCACAACCGTTTTCAGATAGCCCTCAATGCAAAGGCTCTAGATGCAAATATTGGTGTGAGAGCTAATTCAATGAAGGAAAAACTGCATGTTGGTGAAGGGCATATTGAAGAAGGATCAGCCGAGTGGTTCTTGTGGGAGAACAACTCCATTTGGCTCACTAAATTCACACACCATCAGGCTTCCAAGCAGCTCTCAAGGAAACTCAGTTTTCACACTCTATGCTTAGTGCCCTTTGAGTGCCTAGGACTGAAATGAAGCTTGGTGAGCATCCCACACAAACGAATGCTGCACATGCGGGTTTCGCATGCCACCAACTCCACATTCTCAGTCAACTTCAGCGCCACAGCCGTTTTCAGATAGCCCTCAATGCAAAGGCTCTAGACGCACATATTGTTGTGAGAGCTAATTCAATCAAGGAAACAATGCATGTTGGTAAAGGGCATATTGAAGAAGAATCAGCCGAGTGGTTCTTGTGGGAGAACAACTCCATTTGGCACACTAACTTCACACACCATCAGGCTTCCAAGCAGCTCTCAAGGAAACTCAGTTTTCACTCTCTATGCTTAGTGCCCTTTGAGTGCATTATCTAGGAATGAACCTGGTAGAGCATCCCACACAAACGAATGCTCCACATGCGGGTTTCACATGCCACCAACTCCACATTCACATTCAACTTCAGCGCCACAGCCGTTATCAGATAGCCCTCAATGCAAAGGCTCTAGACGCAAATATTGGTGTGAGAGCTAATTCAATCAAGGAAACACTGCATGTTGGTGAAGGGCATATTGAAGAAGAATCAGCCGAGTGGTTCTTGTGGGAGGACAACTCCATTTGGTTCACTAACATCACACACCATCAGTCTTCCAAGCAGCTCTCATGGAAACTCAGTTTTCACACTCTATGCTTAATGCCCTTTGAGTGCATTATCTAGAAATGAACCTGGTAGAGCATCCCACACAAACGAATGCTCCACATGCGGGTGTCACATGCCACCAACTCCACATTCTCAGGCAACTTCAGCGCCACAGCCGTTTTCAGATAGCCCTCAATGCAAAGGCTCTAGACGCAAATATTGGTGTGAGAGCTAATTCAATCAAGGAAACACTGCATGTTGGTGAAGGGCATATTGAAGAAGAATCAGCCGAGTGGTTCTTGTGGGAGAACAACTTCATTTGGCTCACTAACTTCACACACCATCAGGCTTCCAAGCAGCTCTCAAGGAAACTCAGTTTTCACACTCTATGCTTAGTGCCCTTTGAGTGCATTATCTAGGAATGATCCTGGTAGAGCATCCCACACAAACGAATGCTCCACATGCCGGTTTCACATGCCACCAACTCCACATTCTCAGGCAACTTCAGCGCCACAGCCGTTTTCAGATAGCCCTCAATGCAAAGGCTCTAGACGCAAATATTGGTGTGAGAGCTAATTCAATCAAGGAAACACTGCATGTTGGTGAAGGGCATATTGAAGAAGGATCAGCCGAGTGGTTCTTGTGGGAGAACAACTCCATTTGGCTCACTAACTTCACACACCATCAGGCTTCCAAGCAGCTCTCAAGGAAACTCAGTTTTCACACTCTATGCTTAATGCCCTTTGAGTGCATTATCTAGAAATGAACCTGGTTGAGCATCCCACACAAATGAATGCTCCACATGCGGGTGTCACATGCCACCAACTCCACATTCTCAGGCAACTTCAGCGCCACAGCCGTTTTCAGATAGCCCTCAATGCAAAGGCTCTAGACGCAAATATTGGTGTGAGAGCTAATTCAATCAAGGAAACACTGCATGTTGGTGAAGGGCATATTGAAGAAGAATCAGCCGAGTGGTTCTTGTGGGAGAACAACTTCATTTGGCTCACTAACTTCACACACCAACAGGCTTCCAAGCAGCTCTCAAGGAAACTCAGTTTTCACACTCTATGCTTAATGCCCTTTGAGTGCATTACCTAGAAATGAACCTGGTAGAGCATCCCACACAAACGAATGCTCCACATGCGGGTTTCACATGCCACCAACTCCACATTCTCAGGCAAATTCAGCGCCACAGGCGTTTTCAGATAGCCCTCAATGCAAAGGCTCTAGATGCAAATATTGGTGTGAGAGCTAATTCAATCAAGAAACACTGCATGTTTGTGAAGGGCATATTGAAGAAGGATCAGCCGAGTCGTTCTTGTGGGAGAACAACTCCATTTGGCTCACTAACTTCACACACCATCAGGCTTCCAAGCAGCTCTCAAGGAAACTCATTTTTCACACTCTATGCTTAGTGCGCTTTGAGTGCCTAGGACTGAAATGAAGCTTGGTGAGCATCCCACACACACGAATGCTCCACATGCGGGTTTCACATGCCACCAACTCCACATTCTCAGGCAACTTCAGCGCCACAGCCGTTTTCAGATAGCCCTCAATGCAAAGGCTCTAGACCCACATATTGGTGTGAGAGCTAATTCAATCAAGGAAGCACTGCATGTTGGTGAAGGGCATATTGAAGAAGGATCAGCCGAGTCGTTCTTGTGGGAGAACAACTCCATTTGGCTCACTAACTTCACACACCATCAGGCTTCCAAGCAGCTCTCAAGGAAACTCAGTTTTCACACTCTATGCTTAGTGCCCTTTGAGTGCATAACCTAGAAATGAACCTGGTAGAGCATCCCACACAAAGGAATGCTCCACATGCGGGTTTCACATGCCACCAACTCCACATTCTCAGGCAACTTCAGCGCCACAGCCGTTTTCAGATAGCCCTCAATGCAAAGGATCTAGACGCAAATATTGGTGTGAGAGCTAATTCAATCAAGGAAACACTGCATGTTGGTGAAGGGCATATTGAAGAAGAATCAGCCGAGTGGTTCTTGTGGGAGAAAAACTCCATTTGGCTCACAAACTTCACACACCATCAGGCTTCCAAGCAGCTCTCAAGGAAACTCAGTTTTCACACTCTATGCTTAGTGCCCTTTGAGTGCATTATCTAGGAATGAACCTGGTAGAGCATCCCACACAAATGAATGCTCCACATGCGGGTGTCACATGCCACCAACTCCACATTCTCAGGCAACTTCAGCGCCACAGCCGTTTTCAGATAGCCCTCAATGCAAAGGCTCTAGACGCAAATATTGGTGTGAGAGCTAATTCAATCAAGGAAACACTGCATGTTGGTGAAGGGCATATTGAAGAAGAATCAGCCGAGTCGTTCTTGTGGGAGAACAACTCCATTTGGCTCACTAACTTCACACACCATCAGGCTTCCAAGCAGCTCTCAAGGAAACTCATTTTTCACACTCTATGCTTAGTGCGCTTTGAGTGCCTAGGACTGAAATGAAGCTTGGTGAGCATCCCACACACACGAATGCTCCACATGCGGGTTTCACATGCCACCAACTCCACATTCTCAGGCAACTTCAGCGCCACAGCCGTTTTCAGATAGCCCTCAATGCAAAGGCTCTAGATGCAAATATTGGTGTGAGAGCTAATTCAATCAAGGAAACACTGCATGTTGGTGAAGGGCATATTGAAGAAGGATCAGCCGAGTCGTTCTTGTGGGAGAACAACTCCATTTGGCTCACTAACTTCACACACCATCAGGCTTCCAAGCAGCTCTCAAGGAAACTCAGTTTTCACACTCTATGCTTAATGCCCTTTGAGTGCATTATCTAGAAATGAACCTGGTAGAGCATCCCACACAAATGAATGCTCCACATGCGGGTGTCACATGCCACCAACTCCACATTCTCAGGCAACTTCAGCGCCACAGCCGTTTTCAGATAGCCCTCAAAGCAAAGCCTCTAGACGCAAATATTGGTGTGAGAGCTAATTCAATCAAGGAAACACTGCATGTTGGTGAAGGGCATATTGAAGAAGAATCAGCCGAGTGGTTCTTGTGGGAGAACAACTTCATTTGGCTCACTAACTTCACACACCAACAGGCTTCCAAGCAGCTCTCAAGGAAACTCAGTTTTCACACTCTATGCTTAATGCCCTTTGAGTGCATTACCTAGAAATGAACCTGGTAGAGCATCCCACACAAACGAATGCTCCACATGCGGGTTTCACATGCCACCAACTCCACATTCTCAGGCAAATTCAGCGCCACAGGCGTTTTCAGATAGCCCTCAATGCAAAGGCTCTAGATGCAAATATTGGTGTGAGAGCTAATTCAATCAAGAAACACTGCATGTTTGTGAAGGGCATATTGAAGAAGGATCAGCCGAGTCGTTCTTGTGGGAGAACAACTCCATTTGGCTCACTAACTTCACACACCATCAGGCTTCCAAGCAGCTCTCAAGGAAACTCATTTTTCACACTCTATGCTTAGTGCGCTTTGAGTGCCTAGGACTGAAATGAAGCTTGGTGAGCATCCCACACACACGAATGCTCCACATGCGGGTTTCACATGCCACCAACTCCACATTCTCAGGCAACTTCAGCGCCACAGCCGTTTTCAGATAGCCCTCAATGCAAAGGCTCTAGACCCACATATTGGTGTGAGAGCTAATTCAATCAAGGAAGCACTGCATGTTGGTGAAGGGCATATTGAAGAAGGATCAGCCGAGTCGTTCTTGTGGGAGAACAACTCCATTTGGCTCACTAACTTCACACACCATCAGGCTTCCAAGCAGCTCTCAAGGAAACTCAGTTTTCACACTCTATGCTTATTGCCCTTTGAGTGCATAACCTAGAAATGAACCTGGTAGAGCATCCCACACAAATGAATGCTCCACATGCGGGTGTCACATGCCACCAACTCCACATTCTCAGGCAACTTCAGCGCCACAGCCGTTTTCAGATAGCCCTCAAAGCAAAGCCTCTAGACGCAAATATTGGTGTGAGAGCTAATTCAATCAAGGAAACACTGCATGTTGGTGAAGGGCATATTGAAGAAGAATCAGCCGAGTGGTTCTTGTGGGAGAACAACTTCATTTGGCTCACTAACTTCATACACCATCAGGCTTCCAAGCAGCTCTCAAGGAAACTCAGTTTTCACACTCTATGCTTAATGCCCTTTGAGTGCATTACCTAGAAATGAACCTGGTAGAGCATCCCACACAAACGAATGCTCCACATGCGCGTTTCACATGCCACCAACTCCACATTCTCAGGCAAATTCAGCGCCACAGGCGTTTTCAGATAGCCCTCAATGCAAAGGCTCTAGATGCAAATATTGGTGTGAGAGCTAATTCAATCAAGAAACACTGCATGTTTGTGAAGGGCATATTGAAGAAGGATCAGCCGAGTCGTTCTTGTGGGAGAACAACTCCATTTGGCTCACTAACTTCACACACCATCAGGCTTCCAAGCAGCTCTCAAGGAAACTCATTTTTCACACTCTATGCTTAGTGCGCTTTGAGTGCCTAGGACTGAAATGAAGCTTGGTGAGCATCCCACACACACGAATGCTCCACATGCGGGTTTCACATGCCACCAACTCCACATTCTCAGGCAACTTCAGCGCCACAGCCGTTTTCAGATACCCCTCAATGCAAAGGCTCTAGACCCACATATTGGTGTGAGAGCTAATTCAATCAAGGAAGCACTGCATGTTGGTGAAGGGCATATTGAAGAAGGATCAGCCGAGTCGTTCTTGTGGGAGAACAACTCCATTTGGCTCACTAACTTCACACACCATCAGGCTTCCAAGCAGCTCTCAAGGAAACTCAGTTTTCACACTCTATGCTTATTGCCCTTTGAGTGCATAACCTAGAAATGAACCTGGTAGAGCATCCCACACAAATGAATGCTCCACATGCGGGTGTCACATGCCACCAACTCCACATTCTCAGGCAACTTCAGCGCCACAGCCGTTTTCAGATAG
Source organism: Ochotona princeps (assembly GCF_030435755.1). Taxonomy (NCBI): domain Eukaryota; kingdom Metazoa; phylum Chordata; class Mammalia; order Lagomorpha; family Ochotonidae; genus Ochotona; species Ochotona princeps. Next base: position 210,319 of record NW_026699635.1, read on the forward strand.
CCCTCAAAGCAAAGCCTCTAGACGCAAATATTGGTGTGAGAGCTAATTCAATCAAGGAAACACTGCATGTTGGTGAAGGGCATATTGAAGAAGAATCAGCCGAGTGGTTCTTGTGGGAGAACAACTTCATTTGGCTCACTAACTTCATACACCATCAGGCTTCCAAGCAGCTCTCAAGGAAACTCAGTTTTCACACTCTATGCTTAATGCCCTTTGAGTGCATTACCTAGAAATGAACCTGGTAGAGCATCCCACACAAACGAATGCTCCACATGCGCGTTTCACATGCCACCAACTCCACATTCTCAGGCAAATTCAGCGCCACAGGCGTTTTCAGATAGCCCTCAATGCAAAGGCTCTAGATGCAAATATTGGTGTGAGAGCTAATTCAATCAAGAAACACTGCATGTTTGTGAAGGGCATATTGAAGAAGGATCAGCCGAGTCGTTCTTGTGGGAGAACAACTCCATTTGGCTCACTAACTTCACACACCATCAGGCTTCCAAGCAGCTCTCAAGGAAACTCATTTTTCACACTCTATGCTTAGTGCGCTTTGAGTGCCTAGGACTGAAATGAAGCTTGGTGAGCATCCCACACACACGAATGCTCCACATGCGGGTTTCACATGCCACCAACTCCACATTCTCAGGCAACTTCAGCGCCACAGCCGTTTTCAGATACCCCTCAATGCAAAGGCTCTAGACCCACATATTGGTGTGAGAGCTAATTCAATCAAGGAAGCACTGCATGTTGGTGAAGGGCATATTGAAGAAGGATCAGCCGAGTCGTTCTTGTGGGAGAACAACTCCATTTGGCTCACTAACTTCACACACCATCAGGCTTCCAAGCAGCTCTCAAGGAAACTCAGTTTTCACACTCTATGCTTATTGCCCTTTGAGTGCATAACCTAGAAATGAACCTGGTAGAGCATCCCACACAAAGGAATGCTCCACATGCGGGTTTCACATGCCACCAACTCCACATTCTCAGGCAACTTCAGCGCCACAGCCGTTTTCAGATAGCCCTCAATGCAAAGGCTCTAGACGCAAATATTGGTGTGAGAGCTAATTCAATCAAGGAAACACTGCATGTTGGTGAAGGGCATATTGAAGAAGGATCAGCCGAGTCGTTCTTGTGGGAGAACAACTCCATTTGGCTCACTAACTTCACACACCATCAGGCTTCCAAGCAGCTCTCAAGGAAACTCAGTTTTCACACTCTATGCTTAGTGCCCTTTGAGTGCATTATCTAGGAATGAACCTGGTAGAGCATCCCACACAAACGAATGCTCCACATGCGGGTGTCACATGCCAGCAACTCCACATTCTCAGGCAACTTCAGCGCCACAGCCGTTTTCAGATAGCCCTCAATGCAAAGGCTCTAGACGCAAATATTGGTGTGAGAGCTAATTCAATCAAGGCAACACTGCATGTTGGTGAAGGGCATATTGAAGAAGGATCAGCCGAGTCGTACTTGTGGGAGAACAACTCCATTTGGCTCACTAACTTCACACACCATCAGGCTTCCAAGCAGCTCTCAAGGAAACTCAGTTTTCACACTCTATGCTTAGTGCCCTTTGAGTGCCTAGGACTGAAATGAAGCTTGGTGAGCATCCCACACAAACGAATGCTCCACATGCGGGTTTCGCATGCCACCAACTCCACATTCTCAGGCAACTTCAGCGCCACAGCCGTTTTCAGATAGCCCTCAATGCAAAGGCTCTAGACGCAAATATTGGTGTGAGAGCTAATTCAATCAAGGAAACACTGCATGTTGGTGAAGGGCATATTGAAGAAGAATCAGCCGAGTGGTTCTTGTGGGAGAACAACTCCATTTGGCTCAATAACTTCACACACCATCAGGCTTCCAAGCAGCTCTCAAGGAAACTCAGTTTTCACACTCTATGCTTAGTGAGCTTTGAGTGCCTAGGACTGAAATGAAGCTTGGTGAGCATCCCACACAAATGAATGCTCCACATGCGGGTTTCACATGCCACCAACTCCACATTCACAGGCAACTTCAGCGCCACAGCCGTTTTCAGATAGCCCTCAATGCAAAGGCTCTAGACACACATATTGGTGTGAGAGCTAATTCAATCAAGGAAACAATGCATGTTGGTAAAGGGCATATTGAAGAAGAATCAGCCGAGTGGTTCTTGTGGGAGAACAACTCCATTTGGCTCACTAACTTCACACACCATCAGGCTTCCAAGCAGCTCTCAAGGAAACTCAGTTTTCACACTCTATGCTTAGTGCCCTTTGAGTGCCTAGGACTGAAATGAAGTTTGGTGAGCATCCCACACAAACGAATGCTCCACATGCGGGTTTCGCATGCCACCAACTCCACATTCTCAGGCAACTTCAGCGCCACAGCCGTTTTCAGATAGCCCTCAATGCAAAGGCTCTAGACGCAAATATTGGTGTGAGAGCTAATTCAATCAAGGAAACACTGCATGTTGGTAAAGGGCATATTGAAGAAGGATCAGCCGAGTGGTTCTTGTGGGAGAACAACTCCATTTGGCTCACTAACTTCACACACCATCAGGCTTCCAAGCAGCTCTCAAGGAAACTCAGTTTTCACACTCTATGCTTAGTGCCCTTTGAGTGCATTATCTAGGAATGAACCTGGTAGATCGTCCAACACAAACGAATGCTCCACATGCGGGTTTCACATGCCACCAACTCCACATTCACATTCAACTTAAGCGCAAAAGCCGTTTTCAGATAGCCCTCAATGCAAAGGCTCTAGACGCAAATATTGGTGTGAGAGCTAATTCAATCAAGGAAACACTGCATGTTGGTGAAGGGCATATTGAAGAAGGATCAACCGAGTGGTTCTTGTGGGAGAACAACTCCATTTGGCTCACTAAATTCACACACCATCAGGCTTCCAAGCAGCTCTCAACGAAACTCAGTTTTCACACTCTATGCTTAATGCCCTTTGAGTGCATTATCTAGAAATGAACCTGGTAGAGCATCCCACACAAACGAATGCTCCACATGCGGATTTCACATGCCACCAACTCCACATTCACAGGCAACTTCAGCGCCACAGCCGTTTTCAGATAGCCCTCAATGCAAAGGCTCTAGACGCAAATATTGTTGTGAGAGCTAATTCAATCAAGGCAACACTGCATGTTGGTGAAGGGCATATTGAAGAAGGATCAGCCGAGTGGTTCTTGTCGGAGAACAACTCCATTTGGCTCACTAACTTCACACACCATCAGGCTTCCAAGCAGCTCTCAAGGAAACTCAGTTTTCACACTCTATGCTTTGTGCCCTTTGAGTGCCTAGGACTGAAATGAAGCTTGGTGAGCATCCCACACAAACGAATGCTCCACATGCGGGTTTCGCATGCCACCAACTCCACATTCTCAGGCAACTTCAGCGCCACAGCCGTTTTCAGATAGCCCTCAATGTAAAGGCTCTAGACGCAAATATTGGTGTGAGAGCTAATTCAATCAAGGAAACACTGCATGTTGGTAAAGGGCATATTGAAGAAGAATCAGCCGAGTGGTTCTTGTGGGAGAACAACTCCATTTGGCTCAATAACTTCACACACCATCAGGCTTCCAAGCAGCTCTCAAGGAAACTCAGTTTTCACACTCTATGCTTAATGCCCTTTGAGTGCATTACCTAGAAATGAACCTGGTAGAGCATCCCACACAAACGAATGCTCCACATGCGGGTTTCACATGCCACCAACTCCACATTCACAGGCAACTTCAGCGCCACAGCCGTTTTCAGATAGCCCTCAATGCAAAGGCTCTAGACGCAAATATTGGTGTGAGAGCTAATTCAATCAAGGAAACACTGCATGTTGGTGAAGGGCATATTGAAGAAGGATCAGCCGAGTGGTTCTTGTGGGAGAACAACTCCATTTGGCTCACTAACTTCACACACCATCAGGCTTCCAAGCAGCTCTCAAGGAAACTCAGTTTTCACACTCTATGCTTAGTGTCCTTTGAGTGCTTAGGTCTGAAATGAACCTGGTAGAACATCCCACACAAACGAATGCTCCACATGCGGGTTTCACATGCCACCAACTCCACATTCTCAGGCAACTTCAGCGCCACAGCCGTTTTCAGATAGCCCTCAATACAAAGGCTCTAGACGCAAATATTGGTGTGAGAGCTAATTCAATCAAGGAAACACTGCATGTTGGTGAAGGGCATATTGAAGAAGAATCAGCCGAGTGGTTCTTGTGGGAGAACAACTCCATTTGGCTCATTAACTTCACACACCATCAGGCTTCCAAGCAGCTCTCAAGGAAACTCAGTTTTCACACTCTATGCTTAATGCCCTTTGAGTGCATTACCTAGAAATGAACATGGTAGAGCATCCCACACAAAGGAATGCTCCACATGCGGGTTTCACATGCCACCAACTCCACATTCTCAGGCAACTTCAGCGCCACAGCAGCTTTCAGATAGCCCTCAATGCAAAGGCCCTAGACGCAAATATTGGTGTGAGAGCTAATTCAATTAAGGAAACACTGCATGTTGGTGAAGGGCATATTGAAGAAGGATCAGCCGAGTGGTTCTTGTGGGAGAACAACTCCATTTGGCTCACTAACTTCACACACCATCAGGCTTCCAAGCAGCTCTCAAGGAAACTCAGTTTTCACTCTCTATGCTAAGTGCCCTTTGAGTGCATTACCTAGAAATGAACCTGGTAGAGCATCCCACACAAACGAATGCTCCACATGCGGGTTTCGCATGCCACCAACTCCACATTCTCAGGCAACTTCAGCGCCACAGCCGTTTTCAGATAGCCCTCAATGCAAAGGCTCTAGACGCACATATTGGTGTGAGAGCTAATTCAATCAAGGAAACAATGCATGTTGGTAAAGGGCATATTGAAGAAGAATCAGCCGAGTGGTTCTTGTGGGAGAACAACTCCATTTGGCTCACTAACTTCACACACCATCAGGCTTCCAAGCAGCTCTCTAGGAAACTCAGTTTTCACTCTCTATGCTTAGTGCCCTTTGAGTGCATTATCTAGGAATGAACCTGGTAGAGCATCCCACACAAACGAATGCTCCACATGCGGGTTTCACATGCCACCAACTCCACATTCACATGCAACTTCAGCGCCACAGCCGTTTTCAGATAGCCCTCAATGCAAAGGCTCTAGACGCAAATATTGGTGTGAGAGCTAATTCAATCAAGGAAACACTGCATGTTGGTGAAGGGCATATTGAAGAAGGATCAGCCGAGTGGTTCTTGTGGGAGAACAACTCCATTTGGCTCACTAACTTCACACACCATCAGGCTTCCAAGCAGCTCTCAAGGAAACTCAGTTTTCACACTCTATGCTTAATGCCCTTTGAATGCATTATCTAGAAATGAACCTGGTAGAGCATCCCACACAAACGAATGCTCCACATGCGGGTTTCACATGCCACCAACTCCACATTCACAGGCAACTTCAGCGCCACAGCCGTTTTCAGATAGCCCTCAATGCAAAGGATCTAGACGCAAATGTTGGTGTGAGAGCTAATTCAATCAAGGAAACACTGCATTTTGGTGAAGGGCATATTGAAGAAGGATCAGCCGAGTGGTTCTTGCCGGAAAACAACTCCATTTGGCTCACTAACTTTACACACCATCAGGCTTCCAAGCAGCTCTCAAGGAAACTTAGTTTTCACACTCTATGCTTAGTGCGCTTTGAGTGCCTAGGACTGAAATGAAGCTTGGTGAGCATCCCACACACACGAATGCTCCACATGCGGGTTTCACATGCCACCAACTCCACATTCTCAGGCAACTTCAGCGCCACAGCCGTTTTCAGATAGCCCTCAATGCAAAGGCTCTAGACGCAAATATTGGTGTGAGAGCTAATTCAATCAAGGAAACAATGCATGTTGGTGAAGGGCATATTGAAGAAGAATCAGCCGAGTGGTTCTTGAGGGAGAATAACTCCATTTGGCTCACTAACTTCACACACCATCAGGCTTCCAAGCAGCTCTCAAGGAAACTCAGTTTTCACACTCTATGCTTTGTGCCCTTTGAGTGCATTATCTAGGAATGAACCTGGTAGAGCATTTAACACAAACGAATGCTCCTCATGCGGGTTTCACATGCCACCAACTCCACATTCTCAGGCAACTTCAGCGCCACAGCCGTTTTCAGATAGCCCTCAATGCAAAGGCTCTAGACGCAAATATTGGTGTGAGAGCTAATTCAATCAAGGAAACACTGCATGTTGGTGAAGGGCATATTGAAGAAGGATCAGCCGAGTGGTTCTTGTCGGAGAACAACTCCATTTGGCTCACTAACTTCACACACCATCAGGCTTCCAAGCAGCTCTCAAGGAAACTTAGTTTTCACACTCTATGCTTAGTGCCCTTTGAGTGCCTAGGACTGAAATGAAGCTTGGTGAGCATCCCACACAAACGAATGCTCCACATGCGGGTTTCACATGCCACCAACTCCACATTCTCAGGCAACTTCAGCGCCACAGCCGTTTTCAGATAGCCCTCAATGCAAAGGCTCTAGACGCAAATATTGGTGTGAGAGCTAATTCAATCAAGGAAACAATGCATGTTGGTGAAGGGCATATTGAAGAAGAATCAGCCGAGTGGTTCTTGAGGGAGAATAACTCCATTTGGCTCACTAACTTCACACACCATCAGGCTTCCAAGCAGCTCTCAAGGAAACTCAGTTTTCACACTCTATGCTTAATGCCCTTTGAGTGCATTATCTAGAAATGAACCTGGTAGAGCATCCCACACAAACGAATGCTCCACATGCCGGTTTCACATGCCACCAACTCCACATTCTCAGGCAACTTCAGCGCCACAGCCGTTTTCAGATAGCCCTCAATGCAAAGGCTCTAGACGCAAATATTGGTGTGAGAGCTAATTCAAGGAAACACTGCATGTTGGTGAAGGGCATATTGAAGAAGGATCAGCCGAGTGGTTCTTGTGGGAGAACAACTCCATTTGGCTCAATAACTTCACACACCATCAGGCTTCCAAGCAGCTCTCAAGGAAACTCAGTTTTCACACTCTATGCTTAGTGCCCTTTGAGTGCCTAGTACTGAAATGAAGCTTGGTGAGAATCCCACACAAACGAATGATCCACATGCGGGTTTCACATGCCATCAACTCCACATTCACAGGCAACTTCAGCGCCACAGCCGTTTTCAGATAGCCCTCAATGCAAAGGCTCTAGATGCAAATATTGGTGTGAGAGCTAATTCAATCAAGGAAACACTGCATGTTGGTGAAGGGCATATTGAAGAAGGATCAGCCAAGTGGTTCTTGTGGGAGAACAACTCCATTTGGCTCACTAACTTCACACACCATCAGGCTCCCAAGCAGCTCTCAAGGAAACTCAGTTTTCACACTCTATGCTTAATGCCCTTTGAGTGCATTATCTAGAAATGAACCTGGTAGAGCATCCCACACAAACGAATGCTCCACATGCGGGTGTCACATGCCAGCAACTCCACATTCTCAGGCAACTTCAACGCCACAGCCGTTTTCAGATAGCCCTCAATGCAAAGGCTCTAGACGCAAATATTGGTGTGAGAGCTAATTCAATCAAGGAAACACTGCATGTTGGTGAAGGGCATATTGAAGAAGAATCAGCCGAGTGGTTCTTGTGGGAGAACAACTCCATTTGGCTCACTAACTTCACACACCATCAGGCTTCCAAGCAGCTCTCAAGGAAACTCAGTTTTCACACTCTATGCTTAGTGCCCTTTGAGTGCCTAGGACTGAAATGAATCTTGGTGAGCATCCCACACAAACGAATGCTCCACATGCGGGTTTCACATGCCACCAACTCCACATTCTCAGGCAACTTCAGCGCCACAGCCGTTTTCAGATAGCCCTCAATGCAAAGGCTCAAGACGCAAATATTGGTGTGAGAGCTAATTTAATCAAGGAAACACTGCATGTTTGTGAAGGGCATATTGAAGAAGGATCAGCCGAGTGGTTCTTGTGGGAGAACAACTCCATTTGGCTCACTAACTTCACACACCATCAGGCTTCCTAGCAGCTCTCAAGGAAACTCAGTTTTCACACTCTATGCTTAGTGCCCTTTGTATGCCTAGGACTGAAATGAAGCTTGGTCAGCATCCCACACAAACGAATGCTCCACATGCGGGTTTCACATGCCACCAACTCCACATTCTCAGGCAACTTCAGCGCTACAGCCGTTTTCAGATAGCCCTCAATGCAAAGGCTCTAGACGCAAATATTGGTGTGAGAGCTAATTCAATCAAGGAAACACTGCATGTTGGTGACGGGCATATTGAAGAAGGATCAGCAGAGTGGTTCTTGTGGGAGAACAACTCCATTTGGCTCACTAACTTCACACACCATCAGGCTTCCAAGCAGCTCTCAAGGAAACTCAGTTTTCACACTCTATGCTTAATGCCCTTTGAATGCATTATCTAGAAATGAACCTGGTAGAGAATCCCACACACACGAATGCTCCACATGCGGGTTTCACATGCCACCAACTCCACATTCTCAGGCAACTTCAGCGCCACAGCCGTTTTCAGATAGCCCTCAATGCAAAGGCTCTAGACGCAAATATTGGTGTGAGAGCTAATTCAATCAAGGAAACACTGCATGTTGGTGAAGGGCATACTGAAGAAGGATCAGCCGAGTGGTTCTTGTGGGAGAACAACTCCATTTGGCTCACTAACTTCACACACCATCAGGCTTCCAAGCAGCTCTCAAGGAAACTCAGTTTTCACACTCTATGCTTAGTGCCCTTTGAGTGCATTATCTAGGAATGAACCTGGTAGAGCATCCCACACAAACGAATGCTCCACATGCGGGTTTCACATGCCACCATCTCCACATTCTCAGGCAACTTCAGCGCCACAGCCGTTTTCAGATAGCCCTCAATGCAAAGGCTCTAGACGCAAATATTGGTGTGAGAGCTAATTCAATCAAGGAAACACTGCATGTTGGTGAAGGGCATACTGAAGAAGAATCAGCCGAGTGGTTCTTGTGGGAGAACAACTCCATTTGGCTCACTAACTTCACACACCATCAGGCTTCCAAGCAGCTCTCAAGGAAACTCAGTTTTCACACTCTATGCTTAGTGCCCTTTGAGTGCATTATCTAGGAATGAACCTGGTAGAGCATCCCACACAAACAAATGCTCCACATGCGGGTTTCACATGCCACCAACTCCACATTCACAGGCAACTTCAGCGCCACAGCCGTTTTCAGATAGCCCTCAATGCAAAGGCTCTAGACGCAAATATTGGTGTGAGAGCCAATTTAATCAAGGAAACACTGCATGTTGGTGAAGGGCATATTGAAGAAGGATCAGCCGAGTGGTTCTTGTGGGAGAACAACTCCATTTGGCTCACTAACTTCACACACCATCAGGCTTCCAAGCAGCTCTCAACGAAACTCAGTTTTCACACTCTATGCTTAGTGCCCTTTCAGTGCCTAGGACTGAAATGAAGCTTGGTGAGCATCCCACACACACGAATGCTCCACATGCGGGTTTCACATGCCACCAACTCCACATTCTCAGGCAACTTCAGCGCCACAGCCGTTTTCAGATAGCCCTCAATGCAAAGGCTCTAGACCCACATATTGGTGTGAGAGCTAATTCAATCAAGGAAACACTGCATGTTGGTGAAGGGCATATTGAAGAAGGATCAGCCGAGTGGTTCTTGTGGGAGAACAACTCCATTTGGCTCACTAACTTCACACACCATCAGGCTTCCAAGCAGCTCTCAAGGAAACTCAGTTTTCACACTCTATGCTTAATGCCCTTTGAATGCATTATCTAGAAATGAACCTGGTAGAGAATCCCACACACACGAATGCTCCACATGCGGGTTTCACATGCCACCAACTCCACATTCTCAGGCAACTTCAGCGCCACAGCCGTTTTCAGATAGCCCTCAATGCAAAGGCTCTGGACGCAAATATTGGTGTGAGAGCTAATTCAATCAAGGAAACACTGCATGTTGGTGAAGGGCATATTGAAGAAGAATCAGCCGAGTGGTTCTTGTGGGAGAACAACTCCATTTGGCTCAATAACTTCACACACCATCAGGCTTCCAAGCAGCTCTCAAGGAAACTCAGTTTTCACACTCTATGCTTAATGCCCTTTGAGTGCATTATCTAGAAATGAACCTGGTAGAGCATCCCACACAAACGAATGCTCCACATGCGGGTTTCACATGCCACCAACTCCACATTCTCAGGCAACTTCAGCGCCACAGCCGTTTTCAGATAGCCCTCCATGCAAAGGCTCTAGACGCAAATATTGGTGTGAGAGCTAATTCAATCAAGGAAACACTGCATGTTGGTGAAGGGCATACTGAAGAAGAATCAGCCGAGTGGTTCTTGTGGGAGAACAACTCCATTTGGCTCACTAACTTCACACACCATCAGGCTTCCAAGCAGCTCTCAAGGAAACTCAGTTTTCACACTCTATGCTTAGTGCCCTTTGAGTGCATTATCTAGGAATGAACCTGGTAGAGCATCCCACACAAACAAATGCTCCACATGCGGGTTTCACATGCCACCAACTCCACATTCACAGGCAACTTCAGCGCAAAAGCCGTTTTCAGATAGCCCTCAATGCAAAGGCTCTAGACGCAAATATTGGTGTGAGAGCTAATTCAATCAAGGAAACACTGCATGTTGGGGAAGGGCATACTGAAGAAGAATCAGCCGAGTGGTTCTTGTGGGAGAACAACTCCATTTGGCTCACTAACTTCACACACCATCACGCTTCCAAGCAGCTCTCAAGGAAACTCAGTTTTCACACTCTATGCTTAGTGCCCTTTGAGTGCCTGGGACTGAAATGAAGCTTGGTGAGCATCCCACACAAACGAATGCTCCACATGCGGGTTTCACATGCCACCAACTCCACATTCTCAGGCAACTTCAGCGCCACAGCCGTTTTCAGATAGCCCTCAATGCAAAGGCTCTAGACGCAAATATTGGTGTGAGAGCTAATTTAATCAAGGAAACACTGCATGTTGGTGAAGGGCATATTGAAGAAGGATCAGCCGAGTTTTTCTTGTGGGAGAACAACTCCATTTGGCTCACTAACTTCACACACCATCAGGCTTCCAAGCAGCTCTCAAGGAAACTCAGTTTTCACACTCTATGCTTAATGCCCTTTGAGTGCATTATCTAGAAATGAACCTGGTAGAGCATCCCACACAAACGAATGCTCCACATGCGGGTGTCACATGCCACCAACTCCACATTCTCAGGCAACTTCAGCGCCACAGCCGTTTTCAGATAGCCCTCAATGCAAAGGCTCTAGACGCAAATATTGGTGTGAGAGCTAATTCAATCAAGGAAACACTGCATGTTGGTGAAGGGCATATTGAAGAAGGATCAGCCAAGTGGATCTTGTGGGAGAACAACTCCATTTGGCTCACTAACTTCATACACCATCAGGCTTCCAAGCAGCTCTCAAGGAAACTCAGTTTTCACACTCTATGCTTAGTGCCCTTTGAGTGCCTAGGACTGAAATGAAGCTTGGTGAGCATCCCACACAAACGAATGCTCCACATGCGGGTTTCACATGCCACCAACTCCACATTCACAGGCAACTTCAGCGCCACAGCCGTTTTCAGATAGCCCTCAATGCAAAGGCTCTAGACGCAAATATTGGTGTGAGAGCTAATTCAATCAAGGAAACACTGCATGTTGGTGAAGGGCATATTGAAGAAGGATCAGCCGAGTGGTTCTTGTGGGAGAACAACTCCATTTGGCTCACTAACTTCACACACCATCAGGCTTCCAAGCAGCTCTCAAGGAAACTCAGTTTTCAAACTCTATGCTTAATGCCCTTTGAGTGCATTATCTAGAAATGAACATGGTAGAGCATCCCACACAAACGAATGCTCCACATGCGGGTGTCACATGCCACCAACTCCACATTCTCAGGCAACTTCAGCGCCACAGCCGTTTTCAGATAGCCCTCCATGCAAAGCCTCTAGACGAAAATATTGGTGTGAGAGCTAATTCAATCAAGGAAACACTGCATGTTGGTGAAGGGCATATTGAAGAAGGATCAGCCAAGTGGATCTTGTGGGAGAACAACTCCATTTGGCTCACTAACTTCATACACCATCAGGCTTCCAAGCAGCTCTCAAGGAAACTCAGTTTTCACACTCTATGCTTAGTGCCCTTTGAGTGCCTAGGACTGAAATGAAGCTTGGTGAGCATTCCACACAAACGAATGCTCCACATGCGGGTTTCACATGCCACCAACTCCACATTCACAGGCAACTTCAGCGCCACAGCCGTTTTCAGATAGCCCTCAATGCAAAGGCTCTAGACGCAAATATTGGTGTGAGAGCTAATTCAATCAAGGAAACACTGCATGTTGGTGAAGGGCATATTGAAGAAGGATCAGCCGAGTGGTTCTTGTGGGAGAACAACTCCATTTGGCTCACTAACTTCACACACCATCAGGCTTCCAAGCAGCTCTCAAGGAAACTCAGTTTTCACACTCTATGCTTAGTGCCCTCTGAGTGCCTAGGACTGAAATTAACCTGGTAGAGCATCCCACACAAACGAAAGCTCCACATGCGGCATTCACATGCCACCAACTCCACATTCACAGGCAACTTCAGCGCCACAGCCGTTTTCAGATAGCCCTCAATGCAAAGGCTCTAGACGCAAATATTGGTGTGAGAGATAATTCAATCAAGGAAACAATGCATGTTGGTAAAGGGCATATTGAAGAAGAATCAGCCACGTGGTTCTTGTGGGAGAACAACTCCATTTGGCTCACTAACTTCACACACCATCAGGCTTCCAAGCAGCTCTCAAGGAAACTCAGTTTTCACACTCTATGCTTAGTGCCCTTTGAGTGCATTATCTAGGAATGAACCTGATAGAGCATCCCACACACACGAATGCTCCACATGCAGGTTTCACATGCCACCAACTCCACATTCACATTCAACTTCAGCGCAAAAGCCGTTTTCAGATAGCCCTCAATGCAAAGGCTGTAGACGCAAATATTGGTGTGAGAGCTAATTCAATCAAGGAAACACTGCATGTTGGTGAAGGGCATATTGAGGAAGGATCAGCCGAGTCGTTCTTGTGGGAGAACAACTCCATTTGGCTCACTAACTTCACACACCATCAGGCTTCCAAGCAGCTCTCAAGGAAACTCAGTTTTCACACTCTATGCTTAGTGCCCTTTGAGTGCCTAGGACTGAAATGAAGCTTGGGGAGCATCCCACACAAACGAATGCTCCACATGCGGGTTTCACATGCCACCAACTCCACATTCACAGGCAACTTCAGCGCCACAGCCGTTTTCAGATAGCCCTCAATGCAAAGGCTCTAGACGCAAATATTGGTGTGAGAGCTAATTCAATCAAGGAAACACTGCATGTTGGTGAAGGGCATATTGAAGAAGAATCAGCCGAGTGGTTCTTGTGGGAGAACAACTCCATTTGGCTCACTAACTTCACACACCCTCAGGCTTTCAAGCAGCTCTCAAGGAAACTCAGTTTTCACACTCTATGCTTAGTGCCCTTTGAGTGCATTATCTAGGAATGAACCTGGTAGAGCATTCCACACAAACGAATGCTCCACATGCGGGTTTCACATGCCACCAACTCCACATTCTCAGGCAACTTCAGCGCCACAGCCGTTTTCAGATAGCCCTCAATGCAAAGGCTCTAGACGCAAATATTGGTGTGAGAGCTAATTCAATCAAGGAAACACTGCATGTTGGTGAAGGGCATATTGAAGAAGAATCAGCCGAGTGGTTCTTGTGGGAGAACAACTCCATTTGGCTCACTAACTTCACACACCATCAGGCTTCCAAGCAGCTCTCAAGGAAACTCAGTTTTCACACTCTATGCTTAGTGCCCTTTGAGTGCATTATCTAGGAATGAACCTGGTAGAGCATTCCACACAAACGAATGCTCCACATGCGGGTTTCACATGCCACCAACTCCACATTCTCAGGCAACTTCAGCGCCACAGCCGTTTTCAGATAGCCCTCAATGCAAAGGCTCTAGACGCAAATATTGGTGTGAGAGCTAATTCAATCAAGGAAACACTGCATGTTGGTGAAGGGCATATTGAAGAAGGATCAGCCGAGTGGTTCTTGTGGGAGAACAACTCCATTTGGCTCACTAACTTCACACACCATCAGGCTTCCAAGCAGCTCTCAAGGAAACTCAGTTTTCACACTCTATGCTTAGTGCCCTTTGAGTGCATTATCTAGAAATGAACCTGGTAGAGCATCCCACACAAAGGAATGCTGCACATGCGAGTTTCACATGCCACCAACACCACATTCTCAGGCAACTTCAGCGCCACAGCTGTTTTCAGATAGCCCTCAATGCAAAGGCTCTAGACGCAAATATTGGTGTGAGAGCTAATTCAATCAAGGAAACACTGCATGTTGGTGAAGGGCATATTGAAGAAGGATCAGCCGAGTGGTTCTTGTGGGAGAACAACTCCATTTGGCTCACTAACTTCACACACCATCAGGCTTCCAAGCAGCTCTCAAGGAAACTCAGTTTTCACACTCTATGCTTAGTGCCCTTTGAGTGCCTAGGACTGAAATGAAGCTTGGTGAGCATCCCACACAAACGAATGCTCCACATGCGGGTTTCACATGCCACCAACTCCACATTCTCAGGCAACTTCAGCGCCACAGCCGTTTTCAGATAGCCCTCAATGCAAAGGCTCTAGACGCAAATATTGGTGTGAGAGCTAATTCAATCAAGGAAACACTGCATGTTGGTGAAGGGCATATTGAAGAAGGATCAGCCAAGTGGATCTTGTGGCAGAACAACTCCATTTGGCTCACTAACTTCATACACCATCAGGCTTCCAAGCAGCTCTCAAGGAAACTCAGTTTTCACACTCTATGCTTAGTGCCCTTTGAGTGCCTAGGACTGAAATGAATCTTGGTGAGCATCCCACACAAACGAATGCTCCACATGCGGGTTTCACATGCCACCAACTCCACATTCACAGGCAACTTCAGCGCCACAGCCGTTTTCAGATAGCCCTCAATGCAAAGGCTCTAGACGCAAATATTGGTGTGAGAGCTAATTCAATCAAGGAAACACTGCATGTTGGTGAAGGGCATATTGAAGAAGGATCAGCCGAGTGGTTCTTGTGGGAGAACAACTCCATTTGGCTCACTAACTTCACACACCATCAGGCTTCCAAGCAGCTCTCAAGGAAACTCAGTTTTCACACTCTATGCTTAGTGCCCTTTGAGTGCATTATCTAGGAATGAACCTGGTAGAGCATTCCACACAAACGAATGCTCCACATGCGGGTTTCACATGCCACCAACTCCACATTCTCAGGCAACTTCAGCGCCACTGCCGTTTTCAGATAGCCCTCAATGCAAAGGCTCTAGACGCAAATATTGGTGTGATTGCTAATTCAATCAAGGAAACACTGCATGTTGGTGAAGGGCATATTGAAGAAGAATCAGCCGAGTGGTTCTTGTGGGAGAACAACTCCATTTGACTCACTAACTTCACACACCATCACGCTTCCAAGCAGCTCTCAAGGAAACTCAGTTTTCACACTCTATGCTTAATGCCCTTTGAGTGCATTATCTAGAAATGAACCTGGTAGAACATCCCACACAAAGGATTGCTCCACATGCGGGTTTCACATGCCACCAACTCCACATTCACAGGCAACTTCAGCGCCACAGCTGTTTTCAGATAGCCCTCAATGCAAAGGCTCTAGACGCAAATATTGGTGTGAGAGCTAATTCAATCAAGGAAACACTGCATGTTGGTGAAGGGCATATTGAAGAAGGATCAGCCGAGTGGTTCTTGTGGGAGAACAACTCCATTTGGCTCACTAACTTCGTACACCCTCAGGCTTCCAAGCAGCTCTCAAGGAAACTCAGTTTTCACACTCTATGCTTAGTGCCCTTTGAGTGCATTATCTAGGAATAAACCTGATGGAGCATCCCACACAAACGAATGCTCCACATGCGGGTTTCACATGCCACCAACACCACAATCACAGGCAACTTCAGCACCACAGCCGTTTTCAGATAGCCCTCAATGCAAAGGATCTAGACGCAAATATTGGTGTGAGAGCTAATTCAATCAAGGAAACACTGCATGTTGGTGAAGGGCATATTGAAGAAGGATCAGCCGAGTGGTTCTTGTGGGAGAACAACTCCATTTGGCTCACTAACTTCACACACCATCAGGCTTCCAAGCAGCTCTCAAGGAAACTCAGTTTTCACACTCTATGCTTAGTGCCCTTTGAGTGCCTAGAACTGAAATGAAGCTTGGAGAGCATCCCACACAAACGAATGCTCCACATGCGGGTTTCGCATGCCATCAACTCCACATTCTCAGGCAACTTCAGCGCCACAGCCGTTTTCAGATAGCCCTCAATGCAAAGGCTCTAGACGCAAATATGGGTGTGAGAGCTAATTCAATCAAGGAAACAATGCATGTTGGTAAAGGGCATATTGAAGAAGAATCAGCCGAGTGGTTCTTGTGGGAGAACAACTCCATTTGGCTCACTAACTTCACACACCATCAGGCTTCCAAGCAGCTCTCAAGGAAACTCAGTTTTCACACTCTATGCTTAGTGCCCTTTGAGTGCCTAGGACTGAAATGAAGCTTGGGGAGCATCCCACACAAACGAATGCTCCACATGCGGGTTTCACATGCCACCAACTCCACATTCACAGGCAACTTCAGCGCCACAGCCGTTTTCAGATAGCCCTCAATGCAAAGGCTCTAGACGCAAATATTGGTGTGAGAGCTAATTCAATCAAGGAAACACTGCATGTTGGTGAAGGGCATATTGAAGAAGAATCAGCCGAGTGGTTCTTGTGGGAGAACAACTCCATTTGGCTCAATAACCTCACACACCATCAGGCTTCCAAGCAGCTCTCAAGGAAACTCAGTTTTCACACTCTATGCTTAATGCCCTTTGAGTGCATTACCTAGAAATGAACCTGGTAGAGCATCCCACACAAACGAATGCTCCACATGCGGGTTTCACATGCCACCAACTCCACATTCTCAGGCAACTTCAGCGCCACAGCCGTTTTCAGATAGCCCTCAATGCAAACGCTCTAGACGCAAATATTGGTGTGAGAGCTAATTCAATCAAGGAAACACTGCATGTTGGTGAAGGGCATATTGCAGAAGGATCAGCCGAGTGGTTCTTGTGGGAGAACAACTCCATTTGGCTCACTAACTTCACACACCATCAGGCTTCCAAGCAGCTCTCAAGGAAACTCAGTTTTCACACTCTATGCTTAGTGTCCTTTGAGTGCTTAGGTCTGAAATGAATCTTGGTGAGCATCCCACACAAACGAATGCTCCACATGCGGGTTTCACATGCCACCAACTCCACATTCTCAGGCAACTTCAGCGCCACAGCCGTTTTCAGATAGCCCTCAATGCAAAGGCTCTGGACGCAAATATTGGTGTGAGAGCTAATTCAATCAAGGAAACACTGCATGTTGGTGAAGGGCATATTGAAGAAGGATCAGCCGAGTGGTTCTTGTGGGAGAACAACTCCATTTGGCTCACTAACTTCACACACCATCAGGCTTCCAAGCAGCTCTCAAGGAAACTCAGTTTTCACACTCTATGCTTAGTGCCCTTTGAGTGCATTACCTAGAAATGAACCTGGTAGAGCATCCCACACAAACGAATGCTCCACATGCGGGTTTCACATGCCACCAACTCCACATTCTCAGGCAACTTCAGCGCCACAGCCGTTTTCAGATAGCCCTCAATGCAAAGGCTCTAGACGCAAATATTGGTGTGAGAGCTAATTCAATCAAGGAAACACTGCATGTTGGTGAAGGGCATATTGAAGAAGGATCAGCCGAGTGGTTCTTGTGGGAGAACAACTCCATTTGGCTCACTAACTTCACACACCATCAGGCTTCCAAGCAGCTCTCAAGGAAACTCAGTTTTCACACTCTATGCTTAGTGCCCTTTGAGTGCATTATCTAGGAAGGAACCTGGTAGAGCATCCCACACAAACGAATGCTCCACATGCGGGTTTCACATGCCACCAAATCCACATTCACAGGCAAATTCAGCGCAAAAGCCGTTTTCAGATAGCCCTCAATGCAAAGGCTCTAGACGCAAATATTGGTGTGAGAGCTAATTCAATCAAGGAAACACTGCATGTTGGTGAAGGGCATATTGAGGAAGGATAAGCCGAGTCGTTCTTGTGGGAGAACAACTCCATTTGGCTCACTAACTTCACACACCATCAGGCTTCCAAGCAGCTCTCAAGGAAACTCAGTTTTCACACTCTATGCTTAGTGCCCTTTGAGTGCCTAGGACTGAAATGAAGCTTGGGGAGCATCCCACACAAACGAATGCTCCACATGCGGGTTTCACATGCCACCAACTCCACATTCACAGGCAACTTCAGCGCCACAGCTGTTTTCAGATAGCCCTCAATGCAAAGGCTCTAGACGCAAATATTGGTGTGAGAGCTAATTCAATCAAGGAAACACTGCATGTTGGTGAAGGGCATATTGAAGAAGAATCAGCCGAGTGGTTCTTGTGGGAGAACAACTCCATTTGGCTCAATAACTTCACACACCATCAGGCTTCCAAGCAGCTCTCAAGGAAACTCAGTTTTCACACTCTATGCTTAATGCCCTTTGAGTGCATTACCTAG